>NC_091359.1:23686899-23921954 GCF_038502225.1 Cherax quadricarinatus | reverse complement strand
GCATCTGTTATCATCCCTGTAAGTTTTGTCTATGTTATTGCTATGATGTCAGGGGATGCATCAATGATTCGTTATTGCCACTCTTCATTTTTATTTGTTATTCCATCTGAATTGGTGTATCATACCATTAGCTTCCTTTCCAGAACTGTATTTTGGGAGGTGAAAGAGGATGATGCAGGCTGGGGGTGTGGGAGGCAGGGCAGAATATTATGGGAGGCTGCGAGGCTGCTGTGATTGTTAAATTAGTGCTAAGGGGGGGGGGCTATAAAGTGTGGTTACTGTTTATTGTGTTTGGTTGATATGGAGTGACAGGGGTTGAGGGGTTTCTGTAATAATTTGTGTTCGATGTTCCCCCTGAGGCTGAGCTTCCCTGTCTTTTCCTGCCTCTTCGGTGATCCCTGCCCCAAGAGCTCTATAGTACCTCATTTGTGTGTATGTGTGTGTATGTGTGTGTATGTGTGTATCCTGCCTCCTCTACTTCACTCTCCAGATTGATCCACTTCAGACAAGTCAATGACTGAAGAAATACTTCCTAACTTCCAGTTGTGACCCCTTGTTGTTGCGTCCCATCTCTGAAACATCCTGTCCCTATCTACCTTGTCAGTTCCTCAGTATTTTGTCATTATCATGCCCCTTCTTTCCCTCCTGTGTGTGTGTGTGTGTGTGTGTGTGTGTGTGTGTGTGTGGCATCGCATGAACGTCTGTTCCAGTCAGTGTCTGGGAACGAGGGGAAAATTGGCTCCGACAAAATACAATTTCTCAGATATCACCACCAAGATGAAGACTCCAACTAGATTTTCCAGGACATGTCAAGTATCCTCTCCACATGACGTCACAGTACGATTGCGCTCGCGCGTGCACGCGCAAGCGCATTTAACATCATCAGAGATACAAAACATGAAACATCAGCAACATTCAGGAACTTTAACAAATAATCTTTCAAAATCTTATACACATCATAATAAGTTTAAGGGCACTTAAAATTCCTCCGTCCTCTAATAACATGTTAATTTTTCCACTATAATCTACCCTGCCCATAATTATCACATTTGCCTTGTTTGTTTCGTAAGGTGAAGTCCAGGATCTTTACTTAATTCATGGTACAACTTAATAAATTTTTGAAGAAATTGTCCTCAAATTAGGCGAAGCTCAGACCTCTGCAACACAATTGTCCTCAAATATTTGTTAAGTAATACCATTGTGGCATGCAAAGAGTACGTAACCTTTATTCGGCGCATGTACACACCCTCATTTACAGGCTATTTCCCCTAACCAGCGAACCATGTACTAGGGTTGGCGATGGGACCCCATCGTTTAACCAGTACCCAGGTTCCAGCCAATGAGAAGATGGTTTTGGCAATCGCAGAGGTTATGTGGGTACCACTCTCCTGTCTGCCCTTGTCATTCCCATTCTAGAGCTGGTTGAAGCACGGTCTGCTCTCTAGTGGCTTCTATTCTGCCTTGCTTACCGTGGAGTGCACTAATACCTATCACTGTACATAATGTATATAGAGTACATACTGCTGTTCTAAATTGATGAAAGATAATATAAGTCTAAACTTCTCTGCTGTGTTTATTTTGCTCCCATTACACCCAGGATAACAGGCCATTTGGACTCCTGGGTTGTAATAACCAGGAATTAAGTAAAGATCCTGGACTTCACCTTACGAAACAGACAAAGCAAATGTGATAGTAATTATGGACAAGGTAGATTATAGTGGGAAAATTAACATGTTATTAGAAGACGGAGGAACTTAGGTGCCTGCTAAGCCAACCATTGATTATGAAGCCCCAGGTTACAGCACACACTTGTTCAAGGTTGTCAAGGTTGCAACCAGCATAGTATCAGAACTGAGATTAATACTCTATGAGACAAGATTGAAGGAACTTAACCTGGCGATCTGGCGGAGAGAACAAGTGAAGACATGATCACAGCATACAAAATCTTAAAGGAAATTAATACAGCACCAAAGACGGCCTGAACTATGTGGAAGAGGAAGAAGAGGACACTAATAAAAGCTGAAGACACAGATGAACAGTAAGGATGTAAAGAAATTCTTTAGTCTCACTAGTTGAACAGACGAATAAGTTCGATGAAAAGTGGAGACAAATTCGATACACAACTTTTATTATTATTATTATTATTATTATTATTATTATTATTATTATTAGTGAAGGATGGTGCCTCCTGCGTCAGTAGTCAGTCAGGCTGTGGATCAGCATCGTAGGATACCTGATACTTGAAGGATGTTTTCGGGAGGGGGGTCAGCGCCCCCGCTGCCAGGTCCCAGGCCAGGCCTCCTGGTGGCTCAAGGCCAGACCAACCAGGCTGTTATTGCAGTCCGCGTGCACCCCAGAGCGGTGTGTGTCACTTGTTTGTGTTCAGTCTTTTTAAGAGGAGCCGGGGAGGAGTAACGCTCTTGATCCGAGGAATTTCGAGCTATCTTTCCTTTTCCTCGGATCGGACCTGATTTCATCCCATTTCCCAGGAACTTTGTGGCTTCTTTGGGTTTAGCGCTTTTCCAGTAAATGTAAGGATGATGTGGGTGAGTTATGACCTTGCTTTATGCAAATTATTATTATTATTTACATTTGAACTTTTTATCGGATGTGAATGCAAACAATATAGATCCTAATAGTCCAAGGGGTGTGGCATAGTCCATGAGGTGTGGCACAGTCCATGAGGTGTGGCACAGTCCAATCGGTGTGGCACAGACCAAGGGGTGTGGCATAGTCCATGAGGTGTGGCACAGTCCATGAGGTGTGGCACAGTCCAATCGGTGTGGCACAGACCAAGGGGTGTGGCATAGTCCATGAGGTGTGGCACAGTCCATGAGGTGTGGCACAGTCCAATCGGTGTGGCACAGACCAAGGGGTGTGGCATGGTTCAAGGGGTGTGACATAGTCCAAGGGGTGTGGCATAATCCAAGGGGTGTGGCACATTCCAAGGGGTGTGGCACATTCCAAGGGGTGTGGCACAGTCCATGAGGTGTGGCACAGTCCAATCGGTGTCGCACAGTCCAAGTGGTGTGGCATAGTCAAAAGAATCTGGCATAGTCCAAGGGGTGTGGCACAGTCCAAGGGGTGTGGCACAGTCCAAGGGGTGTGGCATAGTCAAAAGGATGTGGTATAGTCCAAAGGGTGTGGCACAATCCAAGGGGTGCGGCACAATCCAAGGGGTGTGGCACAGTCCAAGGGGTGCGGCACAATCCAAGGGGTGTGGCATGGTCCAAGGGGTGTGGCACGGTCCAAGGGGTGTGGCACAGTCCAAGGGGTGTGGCACGGTCCAAGGGGTGCGGCACAATCCAAGGGGTGTGGCATGGTCCAAGGGGTGTGGCACAGTCCAAGGGGTGTGGCATGGTCCAAGGGGTGCGGCACAATCCAAGGGGTGTGGCACGGTCCAAGGGGTGTGGCACGGTCCAAGGGGTGCGACACAGACCAAGGGGTGTGTGTTACGAAAAACGCGATTTCTAATAAGCTTAGAGATCTGCAGGTAATACTAGAAAGGACTGCCCTTCTAGCATCCAGCCTGTTACTGGGTTTTTGTAACAAGTAGTCAGTATCCTGGTCCAATTATCCATTAGAATTCAATAAGAATTATTAGTGCTTCAGGATTACAACTGGTAGGTTACTAACTAAAGAAATTAAAATTTAATAAGTTTATTAAACAAAATTGTCTAGGAGTATATTATCAAATTAAAATAAATTAATCAATTTAAACAAATTAATAATAATCACTTCTCTCGTGTACAGTAGTATTGTGTTGAAGGCTCATATCATATTTATACGTCTTAAGTACCGTCTGGTACATTAACATTTAATAATACAATATACAAATAAGCTTGTGTGTATGTGTGTAAGTGCTCTAAGTAGTTCGCTATGTCTCACGACTCGACTAGACTTGAACCAATGACTGACAAAGTCCTCACATCGACAAACTTTTCGACCACCTGGCAATCCGAACAGCTTGCTTGAACAATAAAACGATTGCTAAGCCCAATAGCTATATAACAAGCAATTGCGACACAGAATCAGGATCAAGGAGATAATATAACGACACTAAGTAGGGACCATCAGCAGATCCTCCACAAAAGTCACAAAACTCCCATACTACTGAATCTAAGTTCAGCATAAGAAAATCCCCGACTGTGACAGTACACAGATACCAGTACAAGTTAGGTCAGAAGCTACAGCTCAGGACCTAAGTTGCTCAGAGTGTCTATGCGACACACAACCTCAGTACAACATCGAAAATCACTAAGTCTAGACAATGTTCTGTGAACAGAGTTCTACAGAACCAACAACAAGAAAGCGACAGAGATCTTCCAACAAGGGCCATTAAGGGAGAGTTAGGCACGTCTTGTCAGGAATACGTCCAACCACCAAGAGAGTCTAGCCCAGACTGACTACTCTAAGCGAGGTGTGAACAACCCCCCCCCCCTCGATCACATGATTGCTCCGTGGATAGTTGCTGCCCAGCAACACCGAGAAACCGGCAGGAAAACTAGCAACGAGCGATAATTATAGTAGTTAGACAATCAAGACTTGAACTATGAGCACTGAATAATATATATATATATGTTACATCTTACCTAATAAAAGTAACTAAGTCAAATAATAATATAAACATCCTACCTAATAAAAGTAACTAAATCAAATAATAATATAAAGCAATATATTTACGATTTAGCTATTATCGCAAATATAAGCAATATAAAATTATATGAAAAGGTAATATACATTATATACATTGTGACCCATTCAGGGGTCACAATAGTGTGGCACAGTCCAAGGGGTGTGGCACAGTCCAATTAGGGTGGCACAGTCCAAGGGGTGTGGCATAGTCAAAAGGATGTGGCATAGTCCAAGGGGTGTGGCACAGTCCAAGGGGTGTGGCATGGTCCAATGGGTGTGGCACAGTCCAAGGGGTGTGGCACAGTCCAAGGGGTGTGGCATAGTTCTAGGGGTATGGCACAGTCCAAGGGGTGTGGCACAGTCCAAGGGGTGTGGCATAGTCCTATAGGTGCGACACGGTCCAAGGAGCATGACACGGTCCAACAGGTGCGACACGGTACAGGGGTGCGAAATGGTCCAATGGGCGCAACACGGTCTATGGGGCACGACATGGTACAGGGGGCGTGACATGGTCCAAGAGGCATGACATGGTCCATGGGGCACAACACGGCCCATGGGGTGCGACACGTTCCAAGGGGCATGACACGGTCCAACGGGTGCGACACGGTACAGGGGCGCGAAACAGTCCAAGGGGCACAACATGATCCATGGGGCACGACACGGCCCATGGGGCGCAACACGGCCCATGGGGTGCAACACAGTCCAAGGGGCGCGATATGGCCCATGGGGTGCGACACGGTACAGGGGGCATGACACGGTCCATGGGGTGCCACATGGTACAGGGGTCGTGACACAGTCCAAGGGGCGCAACACTGTCCAAGGGGCATGCCATGGTCCATGGGGCACAACACGGTCCATGGGGTGTGACACAGTCCAAAGGGTGCAACATGGACCAAGGGGTGCGACACAGTCAAACGGGTGCGACACTGTCCATGGGGCATGACAGGGTCCATGAGGTGCGACACGGTCCAAGGGGCACGGCAGGGCCCATGGGGTGCAACACAGTCCATGGGGCATGACACGGTCCATGGGGTGTGACACGGTCCATGGTGTGCGACATGGTAAAGGGGGCGCGACAACAGTCCAAGGGGTGCAACATGGACCAAGGGGTGTGCCATGCTCCATGGGGCATGACACGGTCCATGGGGTACGACACAGTCCAAGGGGCGCGACATAGTCAAACAGGTGCGACACGGTCCATGGGGCATGACAGGGTCCATGAGGTCCGACATGGTCCAAAGGGCGCGACAGGGCCCATGGGGTGTGACATGGTCCAAGGGGCGTGACATGGTCCAAGGGGTGCAACACAGCCCAAGGGGCGTGACACAGTCCAAGGGGTGTGACACAGTCCATGGGGTGTGACACGGTCCAAGGGGTGTGGCACAGTCCAAGGGGTGTGGCATAGTTCTAGGGATATGGCACAGTCCAAGGGGTGTGGCACAGTCCAAGTGATGTGGTACAGTTCAAGGGGTGTGGCAAAGTCAAAGGGGTGTGGCATAGTCCAAGGGGTGTGGCATAGTCCAAGGGGTGTGACACGGTCCAATGGGCGTGACACAGTCCAACGGGTGTGTGACATGGTACAGGGGCACGACATGGTCCAAGGGGCGCAACACGGTCCATGGGGCACGACACGGTACAGAGGGCGTGACACGGTACAGAGGGCGTGACATGGTCCAAGGGGCATGGCATGGTCCATGGGGCATGCCACGGTCCATGGGGCACGCCATGGTCCATGGGACGTGCCACGGTCCATGGGGTGTGACACGGTCCATGGTGTGTGACATGGACCAAGGGGTGTGCCACAGTCTATGGGGCATGACACGGTCCATGGGGCACGACACGGTCCAAGGGGCGTGACACGGTCAAACAGGTGCGGCACAGTCCATGGGGCATGTCAGGGTCCATGAGGTGCGACACGGTCCAAGGGGCACGACAGGGCCCATGGGGTGCAATATGATCCATGAGGTGTGACACGGCCCATAGGGTGCGACACGGTCCAAGGGGCGCAACAGGGCCCATGGGGTGCAACACTGTCTAAGGGGTGCGACATGGTCCAAGGGGTGCGACACAGTCCAAGGAGTGCGACACTGTCCATGGGGTGCGACACGGTCCAAGGGGCACGACACGGTCCATGGGGCATGACATGGTCCATGGGGCACGACACGGTCCATGGGGTGCGAAATGGTCCAAGGGGTGCGACACAGTCCAAGGGGTGCAACACGGTCCAAAGGGCACGACACAGTCCATGGGGTGCGACATGGTCCATGGGGCGGGACACAGTCCATGGGGTGTGACACAGTCTGTGGGGTGTGACACGGTCCATGGGGCATGACACGGTTCATGGAGCACGACATGGTCCATGGGGTGCAACACGGTCCAACGGGCACGACACGGTCCATGGGGCACGACATGGTCCAAGGGGTGCGACACAGTCCCAGGGGTGTGACACGGTAGAAGGGGTGCGACATGGTCTATGGGGTGCGACACGGTCCAACGGGCACGACACAGTCCATGGGGCGTGACATGGTCCAAGGGGTGTGACACAGTCCCAGGGGTGTGACACTGTAGAAGGGGTGCAACACAGTCCATGGGGTGCGACACAGTCCAACGGGAACGACACTGTCCATGGGGCACGACATGGTCCAAGGGGCGCGACACAGTCCCAGGGGTGTGACACGGTAGAAGGGGTGCGACACGGTCCATTGGGTGCCACACAGTCCATGGGGTGCAGCACGGTCCATGGGGCGCAACAGGGTCAAGGGGGTGCGACACGGTACAAGGGGTGCGACACAGTCCAAGGGGTGCGACATGGTTCAAGGGGTGCGACATGGTCCAAGGGGTGCGACATGGTTCAAGGGATGCGACACAGTCCAAGGGTACGACACGGTCCAAGGGGCACAACACAGTCCAAGGGGTGCGACACAGTACGAGGGGTGTGACACGGTACAAGGGGTGCGACACGGTACAAGGGGTGTGACACGGTACAAGGGATGTGACACAGTACAAGGGGTGTGACACGGTACAAGGGATGTGACACGGTACAAGGGGTGTGACACGGTACAAGGGGTGCGACACGGTCCAAGGGGTGTGATACGGTACGAGGGGTGTGACACGGTACAAGGGGTGTGACACGGTACAAGGGATGTGACACAGTACAAGAGGTGCGACACGGTACAAGGGGTGTGACACGGTACAAGGGGTGCGACACGGTACAAGGGGTGTGACACGGTACAAAAGGTGCGGCAATGTGCAAGGGGTGGGACACGGTACAAGGGGTGTGACATGGTACAAAGTGCGCGACACAGTCCAAGGGGTGCGACATGGTACAATGGGTGTGACATGGTACAAGAGGTGCGACATAGTACAAGGGGTGCGACATGGCACAAGGGGCATGACATGGTACAAGGGGTGCTACATGGTACAAGGGGTGCAACACGGTACAAATGGTGTGACACGATATAAGGGGTGTGGCATGGCACAAGGGGTGTGACATGGTACAAGGTGTGCGACATGGTACAAGGGGTGCGACATCGTACAAGGGGTGCAACACGGTCCAAGGGGTGAGGCACGGTACAAAGGGTGCGACATGGTACAAGGGGCACGACACGGTACAAGGGGTGCGACACGGTCCAAGGGGTGCGACACTGTACAAGGGGCACGACACAGTACAAGGATCTCAACACGGTACAAGGGGCGCAACATGGTACAAGGGGGTGCGACATGGCACAAGGGGTGCGACACAGTCCAAGGGGTGCGACACGGTACAAGGGGCACGACACAGTACAAGGACTGCGACATGGTACAAGTTGTGCTACATGGTACAAGGGGGTGCGACACAGTACAAGGGGTGCAACGCGGTACAGGGGTCGTGAAACGGTCCAAGGGGCGCGACACGGTCCAAGGAGCACGCCACGGTCCATGGGGCACGCCACGGTCCATGGGGTGCGACACGGTCCATGGGGTGCGACATGGTACAGGGGGCGTGACACAGTCCAAAGGGTGCTACATGGACCAAGGGGCATGCCACAGTCCATGGGGCGTGACATGGTCCATGGGGCATGACACTGTCCAAGGGGCACGACATGGTCAAACGGGCGCTACAGTATCCATGGGGCTTGACAGGGTCCTTTGAGGTGTGACACGGTCCAAGGGGCGCGACAGGGCCCATGGTGTGTGCGACATGGTCCAAGGGGCATGACACGGCCCATAGGGTGCGACACAGTCCAAGAAGCGTGACACGGTCCAAGGGGTGCAACACAGTCCCAGAGGTGCGACACAGTCCAAGGGGTGTGACACAGTCCATGGGGCATGACACGGTCCGAGGGGTGTGGCACAGTCCAAAGGGTGTGGCATAGTTCTAGGGGTATGGCCCAGTCCAAGGGGTGTGGCACAGTCCTAGGGGTGTGACATAGTCCAAGGGGTGTGGCATAGTCCAAGGAGCATGACACAGTCCAAGGGGCGTGACACGGTCCAACGGGTGTGACACGGTACAGGGGCGCGACACGGTGCAAGGGGCCCAACACTGTCCATGGGGCGCAACATGGCCCATGGGGTGCGACATGGTCCAAGGGGCATGACACGGTTCATGGGGCGTGACACGGTAAATGGGGCGCGACATGGTCCATGGGGTGCAACACGGTACAGGGGGCATGACACGGTCCAAAGGGCGCGACACAGTTCAACGGGCGCGACACGGTCCATGGGGTGCCACATAGTACAGGGGTTGTGACATGGTTCAAGGGGTGTGACACGGTCCATGGGGCACGCCACGGTCCATGGAGCATGCCATGGTCCATGAGGTGTGACACGGTCCATGGTGTGCGACATGGTACAGGGGGCACAACACGGTCCAAGGGGCGCGACACGGTCAAACAGGTGCGACACGGTCCATGGGGCGTGACAGGGTTCATGAGGTGTGACATGGTCCAAGGGGCGCGACAGGGCCCATGGGGTGCGACGTGGTCCAAGAGGCATGACACGGCCCATAGGGTGCGACACGGTCCAAGGGCCACGACATGGTCCAAGGGGTGCAACACAGTCCAAGGGGTGCAACACGGTCCAAGGGGTGCGATACGGCCCATGGGGTGCGACACGATCCAAGGGGTATGACATGGTCCAAGGGATGCGACACGGTTCAAGGAGTGTGACACAGTCCAACGGGTGCAACATGGTACAAGGGGTGCAACATGGTACAAGTGACGCGGCATGGTACAAGGGGTGTGACATGGTACAAGGGGTGCGACATGGTACAAGGGGTGCGACACAGTACAAATGGTGCGACACGGTACAAGAGGTGCGACACGGTACAAGGGGTGCGACATGGTACAAGGGGTGCGACATGGTACAAGGTGAGTGACATCGTACAAGGGGTGCGACACGGTACAAGGGGTGCGACGTGGTACAAGGGGCGCGACACGGTAGAAGGGGTGCTACACGGTACAAGGGGTGCGGCACGGTACAAAGAGTGCAACACGGTACAAGGGGTGCGACACGGTACAAGGGGTGCGACACGGTAGAAGGGGTGCGACATGGTACAAGGGGTAGGACATGGTACAATGGGTGCGACATGGTACATGGGATGCAACACGGTACATGGGGTGCGACATGGTACAAGGGGTGCAACATGGTAGAAGGGGTGCGACATGGTGCAAGGGATGCAACACGGTACAAGGGGTGCTACATGGTACAAGGGGTGCTACATGGTACAAGGGGTGGGACATGGTACAAGGGGTGCGAAATGGTACAAGGGGTGGGACATGGTACAAGGGGTGCGAAATGGTACGGGGGGTGCGACACGATCCAAGGGGTATGACATGGTCCAAGGGATGCGACACGGTACAAGGGGTGTGACACGGTCCAACGGGTGCGACATGGTACAAGGGGCGCAACACGGTCCAAGGGGTGCGACATGGTACAATGGGTGCGACATGGTACAAGGGGTGCGACATGGTACAAGGGGTGGGACACGGTACAAGGGGTGCGACACGGTACAAGGGGTGCGACATGGTACAAGGGGTGGGACACGGTACAAGGGGTGCGACACGGTACAAGGGGTGCGACACGGTACAAGGGGTGCGACACGGTCCAAGGGGTGCGACACGGTCCAAGGGTTGCGACGCAGTACAAGGAGCACAACACGGTACAAGGATTATAAATGAATGGTTCAGAGAACCGACATGTTGTTGAATTAGACACATGTGCAACTGTGTGTGATGAATGGTTTGAAAAACCGACAAGTTGAAGATTGAGACACTTATGCAGCATATGGGAATCTTTATTCAGGAAACGTTTCGCCACACAGTGGCTTCATCAGTCCAATACAAAGAGGAAGGCGTAAGGAGAGGAGGAGAATGAGGTAATCAGTCCCTCAACCTGGAGTCGATGTGTTCAGTCCATCAATCTTGTAGAATGTACAGCATAGGGCCGTAGACGTGGCTTATATACTGTAGTGAGGTGACGTGAAGCAGATGGAGGCGGGGTCATAGTGGTATCATCCACTAGTCGAAGTAGGTCTTCGTCCAAAGGTTGAACAAGTGTTGAAGAATTCTTTGTAACAAGATCCCATGATGCTGCAGTGTCTGACAGTTGTGATGAATGGTTTGAAAAACCGACAAGTTGAAGATTGAGACACTTATGCAGGAATAAAGATTCCCATATGCTGCATAAGTGTCTCAATCTTCAACATGTGCAACTCTTGGGTATCTTTATTGAGGAAACGTTTCGCCACACAGTGGCTTCATCAGTCCATACAAAGGAGAAACTTGAAGAACAGGAGGAGAATGGGGTAATCAGTCCCTCTGCCTTGAGTCGATGTGGTCAGTCCATCAATCTTGAATAAAATACGGCATAGGAGCGGAGAAGGAGCTTATAAACCGTAGACAGGTGAAGGGAAGCAGTCGTAGGTGGTGTCACATTTGTCCAGTGTGGAAGTAGGTCGTGCACAAGGGTTAGGCAAGTGAAGAATTCCCAGGTATTAAGATCCCAAGAAGTTGCAGTGTCTGACAGGATTCTCCTCCTGTTCTTCAAGTTTCTCCTTTGTATGGACTGATGAAGCCACTGTGTGGCGAAACGTTTCCTCAATAAAGATACCCAAGAGTTGCACATGTGTCTAATTCAACAACGGTACAAGGATCGCGACACGGTACAAGGGGTGTGAAACGGTACAAGGGGCGCAACACGGTACAAGGGGTGCGACACGGTCCAAGGGGTGCGACACGGTACAAGGGGTGCGACAGGGTACAAGGGGTGCGACACGGTACAAGGGGTGCGTCATGGTCCAAGGAGTGTGACACGGTACAAGGGGTGCGACGCGGTCCAAGAGGTGCGACATGGTACAAGGGGTGCTACACGGTACAAGGGGTGAGACACGGTAAAAAGGGTGCAACACGGTACAAGGGGTGCGACACTGTCCAAGGGGTGCGACACGGTACAAGGGGTGCGACACGGTCCAAGGGGTGCGACACGGTACAAGGGGTGCGACACGGTACAAGGGGTGCGACACGGTACAAGGGGTGCGACACGGTCCAAGGGGTGCGACATGGTACAAGGGGTGCTACACGGTACAAGGGGTGCGACACGGTACAAGGGGTGCGACGCGGTCCAAGGGGTGGGACACGGTACAAGGGGTGCTACACGGTACAAGGGGTGCGGCACGGTACAAAGGGTGCAACACGGTACAAGGGGTGCGACACGGTAGAAGGGGTGCGACATGGTACATGGGATGCAACACGGTACAAGGGGTGCGACATGGTACAAGGGATGCGACATGGTACAAGGTGTGCAACATGGTACAAGGGGTGCGACATGGTACAAGGGGTGCAACATGATACAAGGGATGCGACATGGTACACGGAGTGCGACATGGTACAAGGGGTGCGACGTGGTACAAGGGGTAAAACACGGTACAAGGGGTGCGACATGGTACAAGGGGTGCAACATGGTACAAGGGGTGCGACATGGTACAAGGGGTGCAACATGGTACAAGGGGTACGACATGGTACAAGGGATGCAACATGGTACAAGAGGTGCAACATGGTACAAGTGGTGCAACATGGTACAAAGAGTGCGACATGGTACAAGGGGTGCGACATTGTACAAGGGGTGCGACATGGTACAAGGGGTGCGACATTGTACAAGGGGTGCAACATGGTACAAGGGGTGCGATATGGTACAAGGGGTGCGACATGGTACAAGGGGTGCAACATCTTACAAGGGGTGCGACATGGTACAAGAGGTGCAACATGGTACAAAGGGTGCGACATGGTACAACGGGTGCGACATTGTACAAGGGGTGCGACATGGTACAAGGGGTGCGACATTGTACAAGGGGTGCAACATGGTACAAGGGGTGCGATATGGTACAAGGGGTGCGACATGGTACAAGAGGTGCAACATGGTACAAAGGGTGCGACATGGTACAACGGGTGCGACATTGTACAAGGGGTGCGACATGGTACAAGGGGTGCGACATTGTACAAGGGGTGCGACATGGTACAAGGGGTGCGACATTGTACAAGGGGTGCAACATGGTACAAGGGGTGCGACATGGTACAAGGGGTGCAACATGGTACAAGGGGTACAACACGGTACAAGGGGTGCGACATGGTACAAGGGGTACAACACGGTACAAGGGGTGCGACATGGTACAAGGGGTACAACACGGTACAAGGGGTACAACACGGTACAAGGGGTACAACACGGTACAAGGGGTACAACATGGTACAAGGGGTACAACACGGTACAAGGGGTACAACACGGTACAAGGGGTACAACACGGTACAAGGGGTACAACACGGTACAAGGGGTGCGACATGGTACAAGGGGTACAACACGGTACAAGGGGTACAACACGGTACAAGGGGTACAACACGGTACAAGGGGTACAACACGGTACAAGGGGTACAACACGGTACAAGGGGTACAACACGGTACAAGGGGTGCTACATGGTACAAGGGGTACAACACGGTACAAGGGGTACAACACGGTACAAGGGGTTCGACACGGTACAAGGGGTACAACACGGTACAAGGGGTACAACACGGTACAAGGGGTCCAACACGGTACAAGGGGTACAACACGGTACAAGGGGTACAACACGGTACAAGGGGTACAACACGGTACAAGGGGTACAACACGGAACAAGGGGTGCGACATGGTACAAGGGCTACAACTAGGTACCAGGGGTACAACACGGTACAAGGGGTACAACACGGTACAAGGGGTACAACACGGTACAGGGGGTACAACACGGTACAAGGGGTACAACACGGTACAAGGGGTACAACACGGTACAAGGGGTACAACACGGTACAAGGGGTACAACACGGTACAAGGGGTACAACACGGTACAAGGGGTACAACACGGTACAGGGGGTACAACACGGTACAAGGGGTACAACACGGTACAAGGGGTGCAACACGGTACCAGGGGTACAACACGGTACAGGGGGTACAACACGGTACAAGGGGTACAACACGGTACAAGGGGTACAACACGGTACAAGGGGTACAACACGGTACAAGGGGTACAACACGGTACAAGGGGTGCAACACGGTACCAGGGGTACAACACGGTACAGGGGGTACAACACGGTACAAGGGGTACAACACGGTACAAGGGGTACAACACGGTACCAGGGGTACAACACGGTACAGGGGGTACAACACGGTACAAGGGGTACAACACGGTACAAGGGGTACAACACGGTACAGGGGGTACAACACGGTACAGGGGGTACAACACGGTACAAGGGGTACAACACGGTACCAGGGGTACAACACGGTACAGGGGGTACAACACGGTACAAGGGGTGCAACACGGTACCAGGGGTACAACACGGTACAAGGGGTACAACACGGTACAAGGGGTACAACACGGTACAAGGGGTACAACACGGTACAAGGGGTGCGACATGGTACAAGGGGTACAACACGGTACAAGGGGTACAACACGGTACAAGGGGTACAACACGGTACAAGGGGTACAACACGGTACAAGGGGTGCGACATGGTACAAGGGGTACAACACGGTACAAGGGGTGCGACATGGTACAAGGGGTACAACACGGTACAAGGGGTACAACACGGTACAAGGGGTGCAACACGGTACAAGGGGTACAACACGGTACAAGGGGTGCAACACGGTACCAGGGGTACAACACGGTACAAGGGGTACAACACGGTACAAGGGGTACAACACGGTACAAGGGGTGCAACACGGTACCAGGGGTACAACACGGTACAAGGGGTACAACACGGTACAAGGGGTGCGACATGGTACAAGGGGTACAACACGGTACAAGGGGTACAACACGGTACAAGGGGTACAACACGGTACAAGGGGTACAACACGGTACAAGGGGTACAACACGGTACAAGGGGTACAACACGGTACAAGGGGTACAACACGGTACAAGGGGTACAACACGGTACAAGGGGTACAACACGGTACAAGGGGTACAACACGGTACAAGGGGTACAACACGGTACAAGGGGTACAACACGGTACAAGGGGTACAACACGGTACAAGGGGTACCCTTATAACTGAAATAATCACGGAATTAGCTTCATTAACTCTTAGTAACCGAGGCTAGGCAGGTCATGTTCAAATCCATCCATTATTACTCGTGTACTTGTGTAGTCCATTTTTCAGTCTATCCCAAGAGTTTAACATTAACGAGTCTGGCATTGTTATAACCAAAACTGTACCAACGAAGCTATTTCAACCAGAGAAGCAAATTCAATGATGATAATGGGTTTACAACTTGGTGTAAAGCAAACTCGCCGACTTTCAGTGTCACGAAAAATATTCCTGCCTATATCAGTGGTTTCGTGGGGAACAGAACTTACTTTATTTACTTGGCAGACATTTTGTGTATTGTCACCCCATGGTCGCACTTGTTGACGGCCTTTGCAAAATCAGTTTAGTATTAATATTGGCAGAATTACCGACAATATTTAAGTAAAAGGACACAAATGCAACTGATGTGGCGAAACGTTGCCACAATAAAATGTCACATTAGCTGCATTTATGTCCTTTTACTTAAAATCAGTGTACACTACATCAACATTTAGCTTGTCGTCCAGTACATCCAAGACCTTATAATGGTCTAGCAATTGTGAAAGTCAGGAGCGACCTGCTATAAACGCACGTTACTCTGGGAGTCCATGTGATTATCTATCTTGCTTCGTATGACCTGTTGCAAGGTTTTGATTTTGAGTGAAGTTAGTGCTATTGGTCTTCAACCTTCCATGATTACTTTATTGCCACCTTTGTGAATTGTGGAAATATCAGTACTTTTTATTGTCTTTGCGATGACACCTGTGTCCAGGCTCCTCCATGGAGTTATTAAAACAGTCTTTTATGAGAGTCTCTGTTAAAGCTGCTAACCTTACATGTGACTCTGAGAAGACCGTTGTTAAAGGGCATCTTATTTTCTTACGTCGAGCACAAAATAGGATACATTACTGGTTAACTTGTGATCCTGCTGATGTGACTTAGTATCTGTGACTGGACAGCTTACTACTTGGCTTGGATTCCATTCCTAAGTGTTATTACTCATTAGCATTTTTCGCAATTAACTTTCCCGCTGCCTGCCACTGAAAACCTTCATGGATATGTTTATTTAATCACTGATTGAAAGGAAACGTTTCGGAATAACTGTTGGGCTGGTGTTTGCAGGTATTATAGCAGTGACTCTCAGGCTGCAAATATACATACTGGTATGACTCGCGAAATCGTAATGACACGATTGCAAACAAATCATACCACGTGTAGAAATATACCTAGTTGGACGAATCTTATTGAAGCTAGCTGGTCCAGTGGCTAACGCGACGGTCTGGAGTTTTGAGACTGACCGCGGGTTCAAATCCCGCCCGTGGTTTGGTTTGCAATCGTGTCATTACGATTTCGTGAGTCATGTTGACGGCAGTGAGGGGACTTGAGCTTGAGTTCGTCACGGCCACGCTAGCTGGAGATTCGTCTGTAAAAACTTGCATTTGTGGTCACAGTGGGGCCTATGCTAACCTTCCTATGGTGTAGAAATATACCTAGTTGGAAGAATCTTATTGTGGCTAGCTGGTCCAGTGGCTAACGCGACGGTCTGGAGTTTTGAGACTGACCGCGGGTTCAAATCCCACCCGTGGTATGGTTTATACATACTGGTACTCGTGTCCTTCTGGAAGACCCAGCAGTTTGAACCATAACATTGTATCTCATATACTGAACTGTGACATCAATAAAACAACCTAACCTAGTCTACCCTAACCCAGTAAAATAACTTAACAATAACCTAACTCATCCTCCTATCCTGCATTGGTAAATTAACCTAACCTACCTTAACATAAGGCTATCTTAAACTACTCTAAAATAAGGAAAATAGCATTTGAAATTTTTCAGGATCAGTTAATTAATTAACGTTAGTGACCACTTTACCAAAGTGACGTAGTAATGGAAGGATAAACTGATAAATAACGTATGAATAACCCACATTCTCCAGTATGAATATAACGCGAATATTTTCCGGCGATATAAAGGTGGAAGGAAGAGTCCATATATACTAACAGGTCTGATACACACAACACACGAGCACTGAAGTTGACCTGATGGCAACATAACTTGAGAAGTGAGCACTTCAGTAGGGATAATGACCTATGCTCAGTGAGGATGAGCGAGAGACTTAGCGACTGATTACCTTCTATCACCAGGATATCTTCCATCAAGGTTGAGGGACTGATTACCTTAAATTATCTCTCTACTTCGTCTACTGTGTTCAGGAGTTTGTCTTCTCTGTATTCGACCGGTGAAGACTACCGCGCTGGCGATACTTTTCGTCAGTAACGATACCCAAGTGTTGCACACGTATTACCAGGTTGTCGGTATTGTATTTCACTTATATGGTTGATACTCAGTGAGTACACCAGTCATCGTACTCGTTCACCCACAACACTAATACCATACACGTACTCACGTTTTCTTGGTGAATTCAGCAGATTAGCAATAAACAACTGCGGACTCTTTGTAACTCTTGTGTAAAGTCACTCGTCCGCAATGAATCTCGTTAATATAATTTTCAGTATCTTGATTTTGTTATAAACGTAATTGAAAAAATTCCAAGACTGAGATGTACGTACTGTGAAGGCCTCTCTCCACACCCTAGTGACACAGGGATGGGGAACCTGCAACCCTAGAAGGACGCTTGCGGCCTTAAGTAGGGCAGGCGATGCCACATACCCCCCAGTGAAAAGTAGGGGCGCCACTGGTACACTAAGAGAAAACACAAGTGTCTGGAGCCCAAGACTTCAACAGCCTTCCACCAGACATAAGGGGCATTACCAATAGACCCTTGGTTGTCTTCAAGAGGGAACTGGACAGATACCTACAGTCGGTGCCGAATCAGCCAGGCTGTGGTTCGTACGTTGGGCTATGTGCGGCCAACAGTAGCATCCTCGTTGATCAGGCCCTGATCCACCGGGAGGCCTGGTCATTGACTGGGCCGGGGGGTATTGATCCCCGGAATGCCCTCCATGTAGGTGTCTTTTACCACAGTAGAGAGGCATAGGCGTATCAAAAGAGGGATGGGCAGTTAAGAAATCAATATATCCACTTAGAGAAAAATAAAAAAGGGAATAAGAAAAGCAAAAAGAGATTATGAGGCTGAAGTCGCAAGATATTCAAAGATTAACTCAAAAGGCTTCTTTCAGGTATACTGAAGTAAGGTTAGGGACAAGATAGGTCCTCGGTCCTCTTAAAAGTCACTCAGGTCAGCTCACCCACAGTGATAAGGAAATGTGTAGAATTTTTAGCACTTATTTCCTTTCAGTTTTTATGCAGGAAGAAACTAGAGAAATTCCAGAAATAATAAATTACGTAGAACAGGACAAAAATAAGCTATGCACGATCCAAGTCACTAGTGACATGGTCCTCAGACAAAGAGATAAATTAAAACCCAACAAATCTCCGGGTCCTGATGAGCTATTCACAAGGGTTTTAAAAGAATGTAAGTAGGAACTTAGCAAACCTTTAGCTAATCTTTTCAACATATCACTACAAACTGGCATAGTGCCAGATTAGTGGAAAAGAGCAAATGTGATACCCATCTACAAAGCAGGTGACAGCTCCTTAGCATCGAAAAAGATTATGAAATCAATATTCGAAACCACCTTGAAAGGCATGAATTGGTTAATGAATCTCAGCACAGTATTACAAAGGGCAGTTCCTACTTTACGAGCTTACTAACTTTTTTCACTAAGGTATTTGAGGAGGTAGATCATAGTAATGAATATGATATAAGATAAAATAAGAATTTCTTCGGATTTTTAACCCTGGAGGGTTAACCACCCAGGATAACCCAAGAAAGTCAGTGCGTCATCGATGATTGTCTGACTTTTTTCCATTGGGGTCCTCAATCTTGTCCCCCAGGATGCGACCCACACCAGTCGACTAATAACCAGGTACCTACTTGCTGCTAGGTGAACAGGAATCGAACCCAGGCCCTCCGTGTGTGAATCGAAAGCTTTTGAGGAAAATTAAGGCACACGGAATGGGAAAAAATTTCCTGGATAGTGGCATAGTTGGCAGATAGGCAACAGAGAGTTTGCATAAATGGGAGAAATCAGAATGGGGGCACGTCACAAGCGGTGTTCCACAAGGGTAAAGGCTGAAGGTGTGGGTATTGGTGATAGTGACTGGAGGTCGTGGGTGGTGGTGATAGTGACTGGAGGTCGTGGGTGGTGGTGATAGTGACTGGAGGTCGTGGGTAGTGGAGGTGGTAGTGACTGGAGGTCGTGGGTAGTGGAGGTGGTAGTGACTGGGGATCGTGGGTGGGAGTGGTAGTGACTGGAGGTCGTGGGTGGTGGTGATAGTGACTGGAGGTATTACGAACACAGGTATAGTATAACATGTGAAGCTGGTCATAATGGGATTTAGATTGAAACAATGAAAACTCAACAATACTATACGACTTGTATTTTCCTTCACCAGGCATAAATTGCCAGTATTTACAAGTATGTTGTTGCCAAACTGGTCTTCTTAACCTTCTCCAGTGGTATGGTAGAGTGTTAAGGTAACATTCCTGTTGAACATATGACCTGTTGACGGTTTTGTAACAATAACTTAATAAGAATTCAGGATTACAAAACATAACTAAAAAACTTAGAATGTTTACTAGTAGACTGTTAGCTTAATGTTTGATATAATGTTAGGATTAACATAAAATAAGGAGTTTAACTCTTACATTTCTCTTGGTACGTACCAGTACATTGATATGAATAAATGAACCTCTTGAGGTCCAGCTTTGTACTAAGTTCACCAATAATATGCACCTATAATGGTTATTAAGACTTATCCACAAAGTAACTTACAATGCTTATAAAGACTTAGCTGAACTATCAAGTCAGAGTATACCAGAACTCGTAAGTGACGGACTTAGTCTCATTCCCCTCCAGCATGACTTAGAATAGCATAGACCACAAATTAATCCACAAGGCCAACAAGGCTTGTTCAGTCAACTGAAAGATTAATTCACTAGAGTATAAATAACTCGAAAGTGACAAGCTTAAGAAAGGGAGTCGAGTATGAAAGGAAAACAACCACAAGAGAGAACTTGACATGTCTCTTATGAGAGGTCAATAAATAACTAAGTGAGGTATGCAAGCCCGGACTGACTTGAGACTACTCCTCCAAGCCTTACAATACCTCTTGACACTGACGGTGCGAGGGACAGCCAGACACTAACAACCTAACGACAGTGAACCAGGTTGCTACTCAGTGTAGCGCCTCTCACTTAAAATAAACATCCTATCAACATAGCTAACAATATAAGGGCAGATAATACTATAAACCACAGTAGACATTATTTTAGCTAATAATAATGCCATCGGTGATATAGTATTAAGTGAATAGCAAAATATGTGCACACTATTAATTATTAACCTTGGGTCCAATTAGAGGATGCAACATATGTACACTTATGTACACTATGTACACTATGTACAATGGTGAAATAGTAAGTGTACCACACGGTGACAAAATATGTAAAAACGGCTCAACCAGCAGCCAAGCAAGTCTGTCAAAACGCTTGGCACAAGTAAACCACGTTGCTTCAGCTTTGGCGGGCTTGTCTGTGATTGGCCAATGAAACAAGGTACTGATTTAACGACGGGACCCCTATTGATCGTTCAGTCCTTAGCACCTGGTTCACTGGTTGGAAGACAGCCTAATGGAAGTGTGACATATGCTGAATAAATTGCAACACACTTGTAGCATGCCACTGTGGGTGGTTGTAGTGACTGGAGGTCGTGGTTGGTGGTGGTAGTGACTGGAGGTCGTGGTTGGTGGTGGTAGTGACTGGAGGTCGTGGTTGGTGGTAGCGACTGGAGGTCGTGGGTGGTGGTAGTGACTGGAGGTCGTGAGTAGTGGTGGTAGTGACTGAAGGTCGTGGGTGGTGGTGGTGATTGGAGGTCGTGGGTGGTGGTGGTGGCTGGAGGTCGTGGGTGGTGGTGGTAGTGACTGGAGGTCGTTGTTGGTGGTGCTAGTGACTGGAGGTCGTGGGTGGTGGTAGTGACTGAAGGTCGTGAGTGGTGGTAGTGACTGAAGGTCGTGGGTGGTGGTGGTAGTGACTGGAGGTCGTGGGTGGTGGTGGCATTGACTGGAGGTCGTGGGTAGTGGTGGTAGTGACTGGAGGTCGTTGGTGGTTGTGGTAGTGACTGGAGGTCGTGGGTGGTGGTGGTGGTAGTGACTAGAGGTCTTGGATAGTAGTGGTAGTGAATGGAGGTCGTGGGTGGTGGTAGTGACTGGAGGTCGTGGGTAGTGGTGGTAGTGACTGGAGGTCGTTGGTGGTTATGGTAGTGACTGGAGGTCGTGGGTGGTGGTGGTAGTGATTGGAGGTCTTGGATAGTAGTGGTAGTGAATGGAGGTCGTGTGTGGTGGTGGTAGTGACTCGAGGTCGTGGGTAGTGGTGGTAGTGACTGGAGGTCGTTGGTGGTTGTGGTAGTGACTGGAGGTCGTGGGTGGTGGTGGTAGTGACTGTAGGTCTTGGATAGTAGTGGTAGTGACTGGAGGTCGTGGGTGGGAGTGGTAGTGACTGGAAGTCTTGGATAGTTGTGGTAGTGACTGGAGGTCGTGGGTGGTGGTGGTAGTGACTGGAGGTCGTGGGTGGTGGTGGTAATTACTGGAGGTCATGGTTGGTGGTGGTTGTAACTGGAGGTCGTGGGTGGCGGTGATAGTGACTGGAGGTCGTGGGTGGTGGTAGCGACTGGAGGTCTTTTGACAGTAGTGGTAGTGACTGGAGGTCTTGGGTGGTGGTGGTAGTGAGGAAGTCGTGAATAGTGGTGGTAGTGGTAGTGACCGGTGGTCGTGGGTGGTGGTGATGGTGACAGGGGATTGTGGGTAGGGGTGGTAGTGACTGGAGGTCGTGGGTAATAGTAGTAACAGTGACTGGAGGTCGTGGGTGGTGGTAGTGACTGAAGGTCGTGGGTGGTGGTTCCTACGACCCCAGATGCTAAAAATAACTCGCGGATGAGGCGATGTGAAGTTCTACATTGACACATTGGCAGTGTGTGACGCTGTACACTGAGGCAGTGTGTGATGCTGTACACTGAGGCAGTGTGTGATGCTGTACACTGAGGCAGTGTGTGATGCTGTACACTGAGGCAGTGTGTGAAGCTGTACACTGAGGCAGTGTGTGATGCTGTACACTGAGGCAGTGTGTGATGCTGTACACTGAGGCAGTGTGTGATGCTGTACACTGAGGCAGTGTGTGATGCTGTACACTGAGGCAGTGTGTGATGCTGTACACTGAGGCAGTGTGTGATGCTGTACACTGAGGCAGTGTGTGATGCTGTACACTGAGGCAGTGTGTGATGCTGTACACTGAGGCAGTGTGTGATGCTGTACACTGAGGCAGTGTGTGACGCTGTACACTGAGGCAGTGTGTGATGCTGTACACTGAGGCAGTGTGTGATGCTGTACACTGAGGCAGTGTATGATGCTGTACACTGAGGCAGTGTGTGATGCTGTACACTGAGGCAGTGTGTGATGCTGTACACTGAGGCAGTG
This sequence comes from Cherax quadricarinatus, assembly GCF_038502225.1. Classification (NCBI taxonomy): domain Eukaryota; kingdom Metazoa; phylum Arthropoda; class Malacostraca; order Decapoda; family Parastacidae; genus Cherax; species Cherax quadricarinatus. Next base: position 23,899,262 of record NC_091359.1, on the reverse strand, counting down.
TGTGACGCTGTACACTGAGGCAGTGTGTGATGCTGTACACTGAGGCAGTGTGTGACGCTGTACACTGAGGCAGTGTGTGATGCTGTACACTGAGGCAGTGTGTGATGCTGTACACTGAGGCAGTGTGTGATGCTGTACACTGAGGCAGTGTGTGATGCTCTACACCGAGGCAGTGTGTGATGCTCTACACTGAGGCACTGTGTGACGCTGCACACTGAGGCAGTGTGTGATGCTCTACACTGAGGCAGTGTGTGATGCTTGCTCTACACTGAGGCAGTGTGTGATGCTCTACACTGAGGCAGTGTGTGGCGCTCTACACTGACAGTGTGTGACACTCTACAATGAGGCAGTGTGTAACGCTGTACACTGAGGCAGTGTGTGATGCTCTACACTGAGGCAGTGTGTGACGCTCTATACTGAGGCAGTGTGTGATGCTCTACACTGAGGCAGTGTGTGACGCTCTATACTGAGGTAGTGACGCTGTACACTGAGACAGTGTGTGACGCTGTACACTGAGGCAGTATGTGATGCTCTATACTGAGGTAGTGTGTGACGCTGTACACTGAGGCAGTGTGTGACGCTTTACGCTGAGACACTGTGATGCTCTACACTGAAGCAGTGTATGACGCTCTACACTAAGATAGTGTGTGTCATGTTCTACACTGAGGCAGTGTGTGATGCTCTACACTGAGGCAGTGTGTGATGCTCTACACTGAGGCAGTGTGACCCTGTACACTGAGGCAGTGTGAGGCAATACAATGATGCAGTGTGAGGCGATACACTGAGGCAGTGTGACCCTGTACACTGAGGCAGTGTGACCCTGTACACTGAGGCAGTGTGAGGCAATACAATGATGCAGTGTGAGGCGATACACTGAGGCAGTGTGACGCCCTACACTGAGGCAGTGTGTCTCTACACTGACTCTGGTCTTGCAGTATTGATCCTCGGCGCCCACCACCACCACCACCACCACCGTCGCCGCCGCCGCCATTTTCACTTTCCACGGAGTTTGAGCAAGTGCGCTTGGAACGCCGCCCATCCCGCCCCCTGTGCCGCCCATCCTGCCTCCTGTGCCGCCCATCCTGCCTCTTGTGCCGCCCATCCTGCCTCTTGTGCCGCCTATCCTGCCCCCTGTGCCGCCCATCCTGCCTCTTGTGCCGCCCATCCTGCCTCTTGTGCCGCCCATCCTGCCTCTTGTGCCGCCCATCCTGCCTCTTGTGCCGCTCATCCTGCCCCCTGTGCCGCCCATCCTGCCTCTTGTGCCACCCATCCTGCCTCTTGTACCGCCCATCCTGCCCCCTGTGCCGCCCACCCTTCCCCCTGTGCCGCCCATCCCGCCCCCCTGTGCCGCCCATTCTGCCTCTTGTGCCGCCCATCCTGCCTCTTGTGCCGCCCATCCTGCCCCCTGTGCCGCCCATCCAGCCCCCTGTGCCGCCCATCCCGCCCCCTGTGCCGCCCATCCTGCCTCTTGTGCCGCCCATCCTGCCTCTTGTGCCGCCCATCCTGCCTCTTGTGCCGCCCATCCTGCCTCTTGTACCGCCCATCCTGCCCCCTGTGCCGCCCATCCCGCCCCCTGCGCCGCCCATCACACCCCCTGTGCCGCCCATCCCGCCCCATGTGCCGCCCATCCCGCCCCCTGTGCCGCCCATCCTGCCTCTTAAACTACACACACCTGAGCTACTGTGCTCGTCCTTTCAACTGAAGACCTTCAAGATGCTAACAGGCTCTTGATCCAATGAACAGGAACCTATCTCTTCCTGAAATTTAAGTTGATTAACGACCCATTACCTAGGCGTTATTAGCCCATCACTTGCTCCATTAATATAAACAATTACAATAATAATATCAACAATAATAATTACCCTTGTATTCTCCTCCAACTTGTATTGTTTACTTCTAATATCTGAGTCAATGTCTTCGTAAAAAGTACTTTTGGCCTAATAGCCGCCTTATTTTTCGGTCCAGTTTCGATGTAATAATTGTGTTTGGTTTAATAAATATGCAGATTTTGTGGTCTGAGGTAAATGTGTTGAGTTTTAGTGGGATGTGGAGATGCGCATCTGCGCATGCTTAGTGTGACGTCACGATCATTATGAATGAGGCTTCGATGTTGTTACCAAGTTGACAAAAATACCTGGAATTTTTTAATTTGTTGCTGGGAAGGGAAGATAACTTGGTATTAGTTTGTGGTTGATATGAGTCATTTTGTGAGGAGTTGCTTCGTGTGTGTGTGTGTGGTAAGTGTTAGCTGGTGGTGATTATGTTATTGTTAATGATGTGGTTGTGGCAGAGGTTGGTGGTTGAGTGGTGGTGGCAACAGTGAGGGTGACGAGCAACATGGCAACTCCAGCGATCAGCTGATGGACGCTGTCTCCCCCGTGAGCGGCGCCGCCACACAGGTAACACCTCATCACCAAGCAGCTGTCAAGGTGTGCTGGTGTGACACAGCAGCAGTGTGCTGGTGAGGCAGTGGGCGGGGCACCAGTGTGGGCGGGGGTGGGCGTGTGAGGGCGGCCTGCTGTTTCCAGCATCCCAGCTGATGCTAAGATGACCCCCGCAGCTGCTGCTGCTGTTGCTAATGCCACTGCTGCTGTTGCTGCTGCTGATGCCGCTGCTGGCTAGGCTCACCTCGCCATGGTGGCTTGTGGCGCCGCCAGCCGCAGCACGGCCAGGGTAGGCCTACTCGCCTCTTGGCCTAAGTGCACACCATCCCCGTATATCAGCCGTGTTACGTTACTCTTCAAGTAACATCCACCTCACGTAACATGCAGTGAGCGCCTCTTGCAACAATCATGTTAGAAAATTGTGTATTGTGGACTCTCTCAGCAAGATAACATTTACTGAGGATAACTGAACCTCTTATAGACAAGCTGAGTGAAGATAGAACATACGGGTAAGTGCAGGATGACCAGCTTATCTGTGTTATGGTTTCTTTGTGAAGATATCAACCTGAGAATAGCGATTTTTTGTGATTTTAACAATAATATCTGGGAAAAAAGTGTGTAGGCGTTTAAGTGTTGCGTGTAGTGATGCACAGGAAGGTGTTCGTTGTATGCGTCTCTGAGACGTCACTGTGTACACTTGGCGTCAAGGAACGAGAAATGCTTTTGAAACTTGTATTTAAAATTGCTAGATCATTAAATTTTCCACCGTGAAATATGGAAGGTGAGGTAAATGTGTTATAATGTGAATCATAATACCTACCTATGTATACTACAGTGTTGTAATGTAAACCGTGTTTACCTGTAATGAAATTTTACTTATAAAATACTGGGTATTAATTTAGCTGTTATAAATTAATGGTCAGTGATTTCGTCAATAAATAGTGCGACGCACTGTGCTGGAGTTTGTTTTAAGACATGGCCGCTGACGGAGGCTCAGGTCTCCGTAAGCTGCTGTGTATACCATATTCCAGCCTACAACACAGTAAGGTATTGTGCTCACATACTACTTAACCTTGTCTGCTTCCTTATTAAGCTAACTCAACGCCAATAACATGTCTTGCAAGGTCACTTAACCTTGCCTGCTTCCTTATTAAGCTAACTCAACGCCAGAAACATGTCTTGCAAGGTCACTTAACCTTGTCTGCTTCCTTATTAAGCTAACTCAACGCCAGAAACATGTCTTGCAAGGTCACTTAACCTTGTCTGCTTCCTTATTAAGCTAACTCAACGCCAGTAACATGTCTTGCAAGATCACTTAACCTTGTCTGGTTCCTTATTAAGCTAACTCAACGCCAGTAACATGTCTTGCAAGGAAGGTCACTTGACCTTGCCTGCTTCCTTATTAAGCTAACTCAACGCCAGTAACATGTCTTGCAAGGAAGGTCACTTAACCTTGCCTGCTTCCTTATTAAGCTAACTCAACGCCAGTGATATGTCTTGCAAGGTCACTTAACCTTGCCTGCTTCCTTATTAAGCTAACTCAACGCCAGTAACATGTCTTGCAAGGTCACTTAACCTTGCCTGCTTCCTTATTAAGCTAACTCAACGCCAGTGATATGTCTTGCAAGGTCACTTAACCTTGCTTGCTTCCTTATTAAGCTAACTCAACGCCAGTAACATGTCTTGCAAGGTCACTTAACCTTGTCTGCTTCCTTATTAAGCTAACTCAACGCCAGTAACATGTCTTGCAAGGTCACTTAACCTTGTCTGCTTCCTTATTAAGCTAACTCAACGCCAGTAACATGTCTTGCAAGGTCACTTAACCTTGCCTGCTTCCTTATTAAGCTAACTCAACGCCAGTGACATGTCTTGCAAGGTCACTTAACCTTGCCTGCTTCCTTATTAAGCTAACTCAACGCCAGTGACATGTCTTGCAAGGTCACTTAACGTGAGGAGATTCACATTTATATAATTTATATTGAAATAAAGCACCTTGGTAGCATCGATAATTTACACTTATCCGTAAATAGAGGCAGAGTATTGTTGTGTACTGTACTGTTGTAGAGTTGTGAGTATTATATTAGAGGGGGAGAACATTATTAAGGAGAACTGATTTTCGCATAAAGAGGGTTATAAAGCGTTACTGTTAAGATAAAGTGATTCATTGATTTTTTTTTTCGTTTTTTCCGATCGTATTTTTTTTTGTATGCGAAATCTGCCATGAGTTACTGTTTTACTGACGGAAACTGATGTCTTATTGACACTGGATGCTGTCATGTTGATGCTGCAGTTATGCTGACACTGGTTGCTGTCATATTGACACTAGTTGCTGTCATGTTGATGCTGCAGTTATGCTGACACTGGTTGCTGTCACATTGACACTGGTTGCTGTCGTGTTGATGCTGCAGTTATGCTGACACTGGTTGCTGTCATATTGACACTGGATGCTGTCATATTGATGCTGCAGTTTTGCTGACACTGGTTGCTGTCATATTGACACTGGATGCTGTCATGTTGATGCTGCAGTTATGCTGACACTAGTTGCTGTCATGTTGATGCTGCAGTTATGCTGACACTGGTTGCTGTCACATTGACACTGGTTGCTGTCATATTGACACTGGATGCTGTCATATTGATGCTGCAGTTATGCTGACACTGGTTGCTGTCATATTGACACTGGTTGCTGTCATACTGACACGACAGTTATACTGACTGCATTTATACTTACACAGGCTGTAGTCATTCTGACTAATATGTGTTGTTGTCACACCAGAATGTACTGTTGTCACACTAAAATGGGATGTTGTCACATCAACATGTGTTTTTGTCACACCAACATGTGTCGTTTTTACAGTAACATGTGCTGTTGTCACACCAACATGTGTTTTTGTCACACTAATATGTGTCGTTTTTACAGTAACATGTGCTGTTGTCATACTAACATGTGCTGTTGTCACACCAACATGTGTTTTTGTCACACCAACATATGTTGTTGTCACACCAAAATAATGCTCTTGTCACATCAGTATGCGATATCATACTAACATATGATGCTGTCACACCAACATATGCTCTTCTCACATCAACATGTGATGTCACACTAACATGTGATATTGTCAAATCAACATGCACTGTTGTCACACCAACGTGTGGTGTTGTCACCAGCATGCGTTGTTGTCACACCAACATGCGCTGTTGTCACACTAGTACATGTGCTGTTGTCACACCAGCATATGTTGTTGCCTCACTAACATGTGCTGTTGTCACACTAATATGTGCTGTTGTCACACTCCTATACCTGAAAGACTTCTTACTGTGTATAAAAGTCTGATCAGCGAGGATATTAGTGCTGGCAGCACGCAGCTCCCTCTTGAAGACAGCGGTCCATGCTGGTTAATTCGCATTGTACAGGGAGGGAAGGCGTTGAAGAGTCGGTTGCCTCTGACGCTCCACGAGTTCTCTTATAGTGTAGTAGTCACCGCCTCTTGCTGTCATCTGGAATGATTCCTTTTAAACCATACCACGGGTGGGGTTAGAACCCGCGATCAGAGAGTCACAAAACTCCGGACCGTCGACCGTCCAGTGGCAGACTGATCGCGAGTTCTAACCCCACCCGTGGTATGGTTTGTTTGCAGTCGTAAGTCATGATTCCTGTTGCAGGTTTGGCATCACTTCCTTCAGGATTTTCCACGTGTAAACTGTGATGTATCTTTCTCTCCTACGTTCCCAGAAATAGAATTGAAAGGACTACTGGCCAGTGAAAGTTTTTTGTACGTTTTCTAGCTGAACAATCTCGCCTGGCTTGAAGGGAGCTGTTAGAATACAGCAGTATTCCAACCTGGGGAGAATAAGTGACTTGAAGGGTATCACTGGCTTAGCATCTCTTGTGTTGAAAGTTCTAGTTATCCAGTGTATCATTTTTCCTTACAGTAGCAAAAATAACATTTTTGTGATCCTTGAATGTGAGATATTCTGACATCATCACTCTCAAGTCTCGCACACACGACTTTCACTTAATTCAATTATTTGAGTTTGTCCTGTTCACCATTTCCATCATTCTTCTATAGAGAAACAACTTAAACCTGTCCTCACTGAACATCATATTGTTGTCTGAGACCAACTGGAAGACTTTATTTATATCCTCTTGAAGATTCTCTATGTCTTCGACTGACCACTCGCATTAAGAGTGTATGAGAGTGGTGTCATCAGCACAAGATATTAAGATGCTATGATTTATGTCCTTGTCTATGTTGGATATAAGAATGAGACAAATGGGGCGAGAACTGTGCCTTGAAAAACAGAGCATTTCACCGAGTCAGCCTTTAACTTCGTTGTGTTTACTTCTGCTACTCTAAGTGCCATTTGTTAAGACGTTAAATATTCATATGTCCACTTTTCCAGTTTTATTTTGCAGGCATTTTGTGCGCTATCACATCGTGATGACTCTTGTTGAAGGCTTCCACGAAAGCCTTCGACAAGATTGACTTCCAGGCCATCCAAGACTAGATTGTGCAATTATTGCGATTTTAAGTGATTGACAATCTTGCTTCCTAGGACCTGTTCAAAGATTTTGACGTGTGATGTTAGCGCTATTGTTACATGGTTACTTGCAACTACATGGCGGCCACTTTTGTGAAGTAGTCTTTAATGAATGTGAGATAACACCTGTGTCGAGGTTCTCCCATAGAATATTAAAGGTCAGAGATACCTTTCATATGCCTTTGATGAATTTCGAGAGTTTTCCTACTCCCGGAGCCCGGTCTAGGTCCAGGCTCATCTGGCTCTTGTTTAGTCGTCCAGGCTGTTGTTGCTGGCGGCTCACTGGCCCACATATCCATCACAGCCAGTTTCCTCTTTAAAGACTTATACACTTGTCCCAGCAGTGTTTCTGATATCTTCTGATAAGATGTTGAATAGTCTGGGGCCCCAGACGTTGATACAGTGTCCTTTATTTTACCCACTCCACCTTTGCTTTTCACAGAGTTTATTTTACACTTTTTCCGATATCTCCTACTCGAGTATGTTGTTATGGCAGTGTATAGATTTGGAACAAGGCTTTTTGTGGTCACAGAGGTGCCTGTGCTAACTTTCCTATGGTGTAGAAATATACCTAGTTGGATGAATCTTATTGTGGCTAGCTGGTCTAGTGGCTAACGCGACGGGCTGGAGTTTTGAGACTCTATGACCGCGGGTTCAATCCCGGCCGGGGGTATGGTTTATTTGCAATCGTGTCATTACGATTTCTTGAGTCCTACTCGAGTATGTTGTTATGGCAGTGTATAGATTTGGGACAAGGCTTTCAAATACTTTCCTGGTATATATTATTATGTATCTCTCCTCCGCTCCAATGAGTACATATTTAAGATTTTAAGGCGTCCCCAGTAATTTAAATGAATTATTGGCTCTCTGTAGGAAGTAGGCGATCTCTGTATCTGCTCCAGCTCTGATATTTATCCTGCCCTGAACGGGGCCGCTATTCCAATATTCCAAATGAGAGAGCACAAGCGATCTGAAAAGTGTCACCATTGGCATTATTTCCCTTGTTTTGAAAGTTCTCATTATTCACCCCGTCATCCTCCTGGCTGTCGTGACTTTGGTCTTATGTTCTTTGAAAGAAAGATCAGCTGATATAATTATTCCCAGGTCTTTCACGTGTTTCTTTCGTTCTATTTGACGACCCTCTTGAGTTTTGTATACAGTGTTCCTTTTGAGTTTTTCATTCTTTTCATACCTAAGCAAGATAAGTTTTCGTTCGGATTTTTAACCCCGGAGGGTTAGCCACCCAGGGTAACCAGCAGCTGAAACTTATCACCATTGAACGTCATGTTCTGCTCTGCCCACTGGAAAACATTGCTTATATCTTCCTGTATTTTATCAGTGTCTTCTACCGAGGTGACCTTCGTGATTATTTTAGTGTTATCTGCAAATGATTCAAAACTGCGATGGATATTTTTATCTGTTTACTGTGAGGATAAGAAACAGCAGAGGTGCCAGAACAATGCCTTGGGGAAGTGAACTTTTTACCTCGCTGATGCTGGATTTTGCTCTGTTTGCTTCTACTCCTCTTTGTGTTCTATGTGTTAGAAATGTGAAAATCCATCTGCGCACCTTCTCCGTAATGCCTATGGCCCTCATTTTGTGTGTGATAACCCCATGATCGCATTTGTCAAACGCCTTTACAAAATCTGTCTATATCACATCACCATTTTGGCTTTCCTCTGTCATAGTGGTTCAGCACCTGTGACAGACATGATCATCCAGTTCTATAACCGTGCTTGTTTGGGTTATGCAGATTGTGCTGTTCCATGAAGTTTGTAATCTGACATCTCATCACTCTTTCGAAGATTTTGTATGTGGGAAGTTAGGGCTACTGGTCTGTAATATTTAGGGGCTATGTCTGACTTCTTTAAGGTCTCTGGCATTTCACGTGGATCTAGGCTCTTTCTCCAACGAATATTAAGGGCTCTTACTAGTGGTACTTTGTACTTTTTTATATAAATAGGGAATGCCATGACTCTGGTGCAGATGCTGGCATGTTTTCAACTTCTTTTTCGAGTTCTTTGGGATTAGTAGTAATGTCAGTTGGTCTGCGTTTCCTTCCGATCGAATGAAAAATATTTTTGCGTTCTCTACCGTCCTGTGGTCTAGTGGGCTGCTGAACACCGGCTCATACTGATCTTTTAGAATTTTGCTCATTTCCTGTTCATCGTCAGTATACGAGTCTTCGCTCATTAATTGTTCAATTCTACACGCAGTTGTTAGCTTGGATTTTGTATATGAATATAATTATTAAAGATTTCTTACAATATCTTGGCTTTCCTTTTGTGCTGCTCCTTTTTGGCACAACAGCTTTAGTTTTTGCTCTAAATCGGTGATCTCTCGGCTAAGAATATCTTTCCTGTGTTGGGACATACTATTCGTGTTTTAAAGGAATTCGGTAAACCGTCATCTTCTTTTGTACCATCTCCTACTATCTCTTTCTTTATCTTATCATCTGTTTTCCTCAAGGGTACATATTTAATTCAGCCATTGTATGCTTCTGTGTTCAGCTCTTCCAGACACTGGTGAGTATTTAGAATGTATGTGACTGTTTCCAGTGATATATCCGATAGTTCTAGGTTAATATTGTCCCAGTCAATTCTGTGGTTGTTAAAATTAAACTTACTGAACATTAGTTCTCTTACATTAGTGCTGTAGTTTGCTAACTCGGGGTTTATACTCGTTTGTAGATGAATGGTTCAGAGAACCGACATGTTGATAAATTAGACACATGTGCAACTCTTGGGTATCTTTATTGAGGAAACGTTTCGCCACACAGTGGCTTCATCAGTCCATACATAGGAGAAACTTGAAGAACAGGAGGAGAATGAGGTAATCAGTCCCTCAACCTTGAGTCGATGTGTTCAGTCCATCAATCCTCCTGTTCTTCAAGTTTCTCCTATGTATGGACTGATGAAGCCACTGTGTGGCGAAACGTTTCCTCAATAAAGATACCCAAGAGTTGCACATGTGTCTAATTTATCATACTCGTTTGTACTTCTTTGATGTGGCCAGAGTGTATTGTTTTTGTGGTTGTTATATCTCTGATTAGTTCCCCGTTGTTTATGAAGATCAGATTCAATGTATTTTCATTTTTAGTGTGATCAGTTAACTGTTGGTTCATTGTGAACTCCTCACAATGCCTCATTAGTTCCCTGGTATGTATCTGTTAAGCCAAGTTGCTTCCAGGAACTATTTCTGGAATAACGTTTTGATAAGTCATCATCCAGTTTACATTTGGGGGATTGAAATCTCCAAGGAGGATAATATTTGGTGTAGGATTTTCCAACCTTTCAAGACAGCTATCATCCTTATCTGATCCGTGAATTCCTCAGCTGTTGCTGACAGTGGTTTATATACCACGATGATTACCAGATACCCATTTTCAACTTTAATACCTAGAACTTCTACTATATCATTCGATGAATTCATCAGTTCTGAGCAACAAGAAGTATCTTCCACACAGTCCTACTCGACCCTGTGACCTATTAATTAATGCTCTCACATCTACAGTTTTTTTTATTAATATCTCAACGTCCAAGACATCCCTTGTATGTTTCTGTCAATGTTCTTAACATGACATTCACTTCTGAGAGGAGCCCACTAATATAACTAAAGAACAGAAAGACACAATACCCATATCCATCCTGTGGACGGTAGCACGAGAGCATGTGGATACACAAAAGGCCTAGGAACTAGGCCCCAAAGGGTTAACAGGAATACATATGGATTTATATCTACATATCTATAGTTCACTTATCTGTTACAAGCAAATTTATGAAATTTGCTTAGTATATCTGGTATCTTATTTTCATTAATAAGATATCTTGACATGTCACATAAGGGGAAGTGAAGGGAAGCAATAGTTATGGTAGTAATGGGTTACTTGTGTATTGTCATTACTACCATAACTATTGCTTCCCTTCACTTCCCCTTTTGTGACATGTCAAGATATCTTATTAATGAAAATAAGATACCAGATATACTAAGCAAATTTCCTAAATTTGCTTGTAACAGATAAGTGAACTATAGATATGTAGATATAAATCCATATGTATTCCTGTTAACCCTTTGGGGCCTAGTTCCTAGGCCTTTTGTGTATCCACATGCTCTCGCGCTACCGTCCACAGGATGGATATGGGGTGCACAATAAACTAGCCACTTCGGTGGCAAAATCTAAATCTTCTCTCTTGTGCTTTCTACTATTGCTGCTGCTGCTGCTGCTGTTGCTGCTGCTGCTGCTGCTGCTGCTGCTGCTGCTGCTGCTGCTGCTGCTGCTGCTGCTTCACTACCAGTCTTACCACTACCTCCTCTTCTCCCTCTCTTGCTCCCGTCCATGTTTCGCTCGCCTATATATACTGGCTCTCATTTTTTCTGGCAGTGTGTCCTTGTAAATGGTCCAAGTTGGACCGAAACGTCGTCGTAAGCTCCTCTCTCTCCAATGTCCAGGTTAGTTGTGTAATATAACTTTGTCCTTTGTAATTAATTTCAAACCTGAATGTTTGCAAAAATGAAGCAAGATTTACCACTTGGGATGTTTTGGTTTGTTATATATTTTGTTAATACCATAACCTCAGTACTCCGTGAAAGGTATCCCCGTGTTACATAACCCCAGCCATCTGTACTTCAGTGGTCAGAGAGAGAGGTATCCCCCGTGTTACATAACCCCAGCCATCTGTACTTCAGTGGTCAGAGAGAGAGGTATCCCCGTGTTACATAACCCCAGCCATCTGTACTTCAGTGGTCAGAGAGAGAGGTATCCCCGTGTTACATAACCCCAGCCATCTGTACTTCAGTGGTCAGAGAGAGGTATCCCCGTGTTACATAACCCCAGCCATCTGTACTTCAGTGGTCAGAGAGAGGTATCCCAGTGTTACATAACCCCAGCCATCTGTACTTCAGTGGTCAGAGAGAGGTATCCCCGTGTTACATAACCCCAGCCATCTGTACTTCAGTGGTCAGAGAGAGGTATACCAGTGTTACATAACCCCAGCCATCTGTACTTCAGTGGTCAGAGAGAGGTATCCCCGTGTTACATAACCCCAGCCATCTGTACTTCAGTGGTCAGAGAGAGGTATCCCCGTGTTACATAACCCCAGCCATCTGTACTTCAGTGGTCAGAGAGAGGTATCCCAGTGTTACATAACCCCAGCCATCTGTACTTCAGTGGTCAGAGAGAGGTATCCCCGTGTTACATAACCCCAGCCATCTGTACTTCAGTGGTCAGAGAGAGGTATCCCAGTGTTACATAACCCCAGCCATCTGTACTTCAGTGGTCAGAGAGAGGTATCCCCGTGTTACATAACCCCAGCCATCTGTACTTCAGTGGTCAGAGAGAGGTATCCCAGTGTTACATAACCCCAGCCATCTGTACTTCAGTGGTCAGAGAGAGGTATCCCCGTGTTACATAACCCCAGCCATCTGTACTTCAGTGGTCAGAGAGAGGTATCCCCGTGTTACATAACCCCAGCCATCTGTACTTCAGTGGTCAGAGAGAGGTATCCCCGTGTTACATAACCCCAGCCATCTGTACTTCAGTGGTCAGAGAGAGGTATCCCCGTGTTACATAACCCCAGCCATCTGTACTTCAGTGGTCAGAGAGAGGTATCCCCGTGTTACATAACCCCAGCCATCTGTACTTCATTGTTCAGAGAGAGGTATCCCCGTGTTACATAACCCCAGCCATCTGTACTTCAGTGGTCAGAGAGAGGTATCCCCCGTGTTACATAACCCCAGCCCTCTGTACTTCAGTGGTCAGAGAAAGGTATCCCCCGGGTTACATAACCCCAGCCATCTGTACTTCATTGTTCAGAGAGAGTTATCCCCGTGTTACATAACCCCAGCCATCTGTACTTCAGTGGTCAGAGAGAGGTATCCCCCGTGTTACATAACCCCAGCCATCTGTACTTCAGTGGTCAGAGAGAGGTATCCCCCGTGTTACATAACCCCAGCCATCTGTACATCAGTGGTCAGAGAGAGGTATCCCCCGTGTTACATAACCCCAGCCATCTGTACTTCAGTGGTCAGAGAGAGGTATCCCCGTGTTACATAACCCCAGCCATCTGTACTTCAGTGGTCAGAGAGAGGTATCCCCGTGTTACATAACCCCAGCCATCTGTACTTCAGTGGTCAGAGAGAGGTATCCCCCGTGTTACATAACCCCAGCCATCTGTACTTCAGTGGTCAGAGAGAGGTATCCCCCGTGTTACATAACCCCAGCCATATGTACTTCAGTGGTCAGAGAGAGGTATCCCCGTGTTACATAACCCCAGCCATCTCGTACTTCAGTGGTCAGAGAGAGGTATCCCCGTGTTACATAACCCCAGCCATCTGTACTTCAGTGGTCAGAGAAAGGTATCCCCCGTGTTACATAACCCCAGCCATCTGTACTTCAGTGGTCAGAGAGAGGTATCCCCGTGTTACATAACCCCAGCCATCTGTACTTCAGTGGTCAGAGAAAGGTATCCCCCGTGTTACATAACCCCAGCCATCTGTACTTCAGTGGTCAGAGAGAAGTATCCCCGTGTTACATAACCCCAGCCATCTGTACTTCAGTGGTCAGAGAGAGGTATTCCCGTGTTACATAACCCCAGCCATCTGTACTTCAGTGGTCAGAGAGAGGTATCCCCGTGTTACATAACCCCAGCCATCTGTACTTCAGTGGTCAGAGGTATCCCCGTGTTACATAACCCCAGCCATCTGTACTTCAGTGGTCAGAGAGAGGTATCCCCGTGTTACATAACCCCAGCCATCTGTACTTCAGTGGTCAGAGAAAGGTATCCCCCGTGTTACATAACCCCAGCCATCTGTACTTCAGTGGTCAGAGAGAGGTATCCCCGTGTTACATAACCCCAGCCATCTGTACTTCAGTGGTCAGAGAGAGGTATCCCCGTGTTACATAACCCCAGCCATCTGTACTTCAGTGGTCAGAGAGAGGTATCCCCGTGTTACATAACCCCAGCCATCTGTACTTCAGTGGTCAGAGAGAGGTATCCCCGTGTTACATAACCCCAGCCATCTGTACTTCAGTGGTCAGAGAGAGGTATCCCCCGTGTTACATAACCCCAGCCATCTGTACTTCAGTGGTCAGACAGAGGTATCCCCCGTGTTACATAACCCCAGCCATATGTACTTCAGTGGTCAGAGAGAGGTATCCCCGTGTTACATAACCCCAGCCATCTCGTACTTCAGTGGTCAGAGAGAGGTATCCCCGTGTTACATAACCCCAGCCATCTGTACTTCAGTGGTCAGAGAAAGGTATCCCCCGTGTTACATAACCCCAGCCATCTGTACTTCAGTGGTCAGAGAGAGGTATCCCCGTGTTACATAACCCCAGCCATCTGTACTTCAGTGGTCAGAGAAAGGTATCCCCCGTGTTACATAACCCCAGCCATCTGTACTTCAGTGGTCAGAGAGAAGTATCCCCGTGTTACATAACCCCAGCCATCTGTACTTCAGTGGTCAGAGAGAGGTATCCCCGTGTTACATAACCCCAGCCATCTGTACTTCAGTGGTCAGAGAGAGGTATCCCCGTGTTACATAACCCCAGCCATCTGTACTTCAGTGGTCAGAGGTATCCCCGTGTTACATAACCCCAGCCATCTGTACTTCAGTGGTCAGAGAGAGGTATCCCCGTGTTACATAACCCCAGCCATCTGTACTTCAGTGGTCAGAGAAAGGTATCCCCCGTGTTACATAACCCCAGCCATCTGTACTTCAGTGGTCAGAGAGAGGTATCCCCGTGTTACATAACCCCAGCCATCTGTACTTCAGTGGTCAGAGAGAGGTATCCCCGTGTTACATAACCCCAGCCATCTGTACTTCAGTGGTCAGAGAGAGGTATCCCCGTGTTACATAACCCCAGCCATCTGTACTTCAGTGGTCAGAGAGAGGTATCCCCGTGTTACATAACTCCAGCCATCTGTACTTCAGTGGTCAGAGAGAGGTATCCCCGTGTTACATAACCCCAGCCATCTGTACTTCAGTGGTCAGAGAGAGGTATCCCCCGTGTTACATAACCCCAGCCATCTGTACTTCAGTGGTCAGAGAGAGGTATCCCCCGTGTTACATAACCCCAGCCATCTGTACTTCAGTGGTCAGAGAGAGGTATCCCCGTGTTACATAACCCCAGCCATCTGTACTTCAGTGGTCAGAGAGAGGTATCCCCGTGTTACATAACCCCAGCCATCTGTACTTCAGTGGTCAGAGAAAGGTATCCCCCGTGTTACATAACCCCAGCCATCTGTACTTCAGTGGTCAGAGAGAGGTATCCCCGTGTTACATAACCCCAGCCATCTGTACTTCAGTCGTCAGAGAAAGGTATCCCCCGTGTTACATAACCCCAGCCATCTGTACTTCAGTGGTCAGAGAGAGGTATCCCCGTGTTACATAACCCCAGCCATCTGTACTTCAGTGGTCAGAGAAAGGTATCCCCCGTGTTACATAACCCCAGTCATCTGTACTTCAGTGGTCAGAGAGAGGTATCCCCCGTGTTACATAACCCCAGCCATCTGTACTTCAGTGGTCAGAGAGATATATCCCCGTGTTACATAACCCCAGAATCTTTAGTTCAGTGGTCAGAGAGAGGTATCCCCGTGTTACATAACCCCAGAATCTGTAGTTCAGTGGTCAGAGAGAGGTATCCCCTTGTTACATAACCCCAGAATCTGTAGTTCAGTGGCCAGAGAGAGGTATCCCCGTGTTACATAACCCCAGAATCTGTAGTTCAGTGGTCAGAGAGAGGTATCCCCTTGTTACATAACCCCAGAATCTGTAGTTCAGTGGCCAGAGAGAGGTATCCCCGTGTTACATAACCCCAGAATCTGTAGTTCAGTGGTCAGAGAGAGGTATCCCCGTGTTACATAACCCCAGAATCTGTAGTTCAGTGGTCAGAGAGAGGTATCCCCGGTTTACATAACCCCAGACATCTGTAGTTCAGTGCATAAAGCAGGAATAATGCAGGGCGGTTATAACATTTTAATATAGCAGTATTTAAACATATGAAACCACATATTTGTGCTCACGTATTTGTTCTCTCCTGTTTGTGGTTGCGGGGGTGGAATCTCTGCTCCTGGCCCCGCCTCTCCACTGACCCCCCTACTGGATTTACTCTCTCCTGGCTCCGTGAGAACAGTTATACCTATTGTTAAAGCTGTGCGTCGATTCTGCTTGTGCCATTTCACTGTCTAGGTTGTTTGAACCACTTCCTCACTATTTTAAGGCTAAAGATGTATTTCTTGACATCCCTGTGACTCGTCTGTGGTTTTTAGCTTCCATCTGTGCCCTTGTGTACCTGAGACCCACCTCTCAGACTCGCGTTGTCCACCCTGTCTATTCCTTCTAGTATTTTCTACGTTGTAATCCTATCACCTCTGGCCCTGTCCTCCAGTGTTGTCAGGTTTGGCTCTTCATAGTTCATTACCTTCAGCTCTGGGATTAGTCTTGTAGCAAACCTTTGTTCTTTTTCCGGTTTCTTGACGTTGGTTTAACAGATGTGGGTTCCATACTGGCGCTGCGTACTCTAAGATGGTCCTGATATATGCCATGTATAGCGCCGGGAATGCCTCCTTGTTTAGGTTCCTGAAGCTGCTGTCAGGAAGAAGACTGTTGTTGAGGTTCCTGAAGCTGCTGTCAGGAAGAACACTGTTGTTGAGGTTCCTGAAGCTGCTGTCAGGAAGAACACTTGTTGTGGTTCCTGAAGCTGCTGTCAGGAAGAACACTGTTGTTGAGGTTCCTGAAGCTGCTGTCAGGAAGAACACTGTTGTTGATGTTCCTGAAGCTGCTGTCAGGAAGAACACTGTTGTTGATGTTCCTGAAGCTGCTGTCAGGAAGAACACTGTTGTTGAGGTTCCTGAAGCTGCTGTCAGGAAGAACACTGTTGTTGAGGTTCCTGAAGCTGCTGTCAGGAAGAACACTGTTGTTGATGTTCCTGAAGCTGCTGTCAGGAAGAACACTGTTGTTGAGGTTCCTGAAGCTGCTGTCAGGAAGAACACTGTTGTTGAGGTTCCTGAAGCTGCTGTCAGGAAGAACACTGTTGTTGAGGTTCCTGAAGCTGCTGTCAGGAAGAACACTGTTGTTGAGGTTCCTGAAGCTGCTGTCAGGAAGAACACTGTTGTTGTTAGGTAAGACACATATGCAACAGTTAGGTATCTTTATTATGAAACGTTTCGCCTACACAGTAGGCTTCTTCAGTCAAGTACAGAAAAGTTGATAGAAGCAGAAGATACTTGAAGACGATGTAATCAGTCCATCACCCTTAAAGTTTTGAGGTGGTCAGTCCCTCAGTCTGGAGAAGAGCATTGTTCCATATTGTTTCATACTATGGAACAATGCTCTTCTCCAGACTGAGGGACTGACCACCTCAAAACTTTAAGGGTGATGGACTGATTACATCGTCTTCAAGTATCTTCTGCTTCTATCAACTTTTCTGTACTTGACTGAAGAAGCCTACTGTGTAGGCGAAACGTTTCATAATAAAGATACCTAACTGTTGCATATGTGTCTTACCTAACAACCTGTCGGTATTTTATACCATTTTAATGTTCAACACTGTTGTTGATGTTCCTGAAGCTGCTGTCAGGAAGAACACTGTTGTTGAGGTTCCTGAAGCTGCTGTCAGGAAGAACACTGTTGTTGACGTTCCTGAAGCTGCTGTCAGGAAGAACACTGTTGTTGAGGTTCCTGAAGCTGCTGTCAGGAAGAACACTGTTGTTGATGTTCCTGAAGCTGCTGTCAGGAAGAACACTGTTGTTGAGGTTCCTGAAGCTGCTGTCAGGAAGAACACTGTTGTTGAGGTTCCTGAAGCTGCTGTCAGGAAGAACACTGTTGTTGAGGTTCCTGAAGCTGCTGTCAGGAAGAACACTGTTGTTGAGGTTCCTGAAGCTGCTGTCAGGAAGAACACTGTTGTTGATGTTCCTGAAGCTGCTGTCAGGAAGAACACTGTTGTTGAGGTTCCTGAAGCTGCTGTCAGGAAGAACACTGTTGTTGAGGTTCCTGAAGCTGCTGTCAGGAAGAACACTGTTGTTGAGGTTCCTGAAGCTGCTGTCAGGAAGAACACTGTTGTTGATGTTCCTGAAGCTGCTGTCAGGAAGAACACTGTTGTTGATGTTCCTGAAGCTGCTGTCAGGAAGAACACTGTTGTTGAGGTTCCTGAAGCTGCTGTCAGGAAGAACACTGTTGTTGAGGTTCCTGAAGCTGCTGTCAGGAAGAACACTGTTGTTGAGGTTCCTGAAGCTGCTGTCAGGAAGAACACTGTTGTTGAGGTTCCTGAAGCTGCTGTTAGGAAGAACACTGTTGTTGAGGTTCCTGAAGCTGCTGTCAGGAAGAACACTGTTGTTGAGGTTCCTGAAGCTGCTGTCAGGAAGAACACTGTTGTTGAGGTTCCTGGTGGAAAATATTAATGGCGAAAACAAATTTATAACTCCCCCAAAAAAATGACAAGAGTTAAATAAATCAAATTTGATTATATTTAATAAATAAACGAAACCCTGAAGAAATACAAACAATAATAAACAGCATAATAATAATTGCAAACAATATTAATCTTTATTTCTACAAGTTATAAGGTATACAGTCCTAGCTGACGTTAATGATATAAGAGCATTACAACATAAGAAAGAAGGAACACTGCAGAAGGCCTACTGGCCCATGCGAGGCAGGTCCAAGTCTCCTTCTGGCTTAAGCCAATGCCCCACCCTAGTCACGTCAGGTCACATTCACTTAAGGAAGGATACTACTATATAGAAAGTCGCTTGTTAAACACCATTTCAAATCATATCTAATCAAGAGTTTATTCTCTATGAAGATTACAATGTGTGGTTTATATATTATAAAACACTGGTTACAATGTATGGTTTATATATTATAAAACACTGGTTAAAATGCGTGGTTTACATATTATAAAACACTGGTTACAATGCGTGGTTTACATATTATATAACACTGGTTACAATGTGTGGTTTACATATAAAACACTGGTTACAATGTATGGTTTACGTATTATTAAATAGTAATTACAGAGAGGGCCTCTAGCATGCCTACCTTGACTAGGCATTTCGGGCAGACTAAAAATAATTCAAACTCTATATTGATGCAGGTTATGGAGCATATTGATATTAAAATGTTAGGTAACTGTATGACAGTTTGTAAATTTAGCAATGAGAATGATTTTTGCCTCGGCATGATACACAGTTTTAATTAAGGAGTTTCTCAGGTAAACTTGTGACTAGTTTAAGATTCATTTGGTAATAGATTTATTACGTAATTTTATGCTTACAGTCATTTGGGTGAGTTTAAATGTAAATTGGGGGGAATTACAGATATCGAGAGTAGGTCTCGTTTGTTTTATTATGTGTGCATGATGTAAATTAGGTTAATTTTTGTACCAAGATGTGAGCCACACCAGTCGATTAGCACCCAGGTACGTATTTTTCTGATAGGTGAACATGGACAGCAGGTGTCTTCAGGATATACGTCCTAATGTTTTCAGCCGTACCGGGGATCGACCCCCTGTCTCCCCGGACTTAAGTGTGTGAGCTGATTGCGCTACCAACCGACCTACGAGACACCTACGTGAAAAGAACATAAAATTAATTGAAAGTTAAGACACTTGTCTACAATAAAGATATCCAGATGTTGCACGTTTCGCCCTCCAGTGGCTTTATCAATACAGATTCTAGGACATAATAGGAAGACAATAGAACTATATACAAAAGATGAGGTAATCAATCCTTCAGCCTTGGAGTTAGTGTTCACAGCATCGTGGTGGAGGAGAATCTGGGGCAAAGGCAAGAAGACTGGCGGTTATATAGGCCTATGTAACCGCCAGTCTTCTTGCCTTTGCTCCGGATTCTCCTCCACCACGATGCTGTGAACACTAACTCCAAGGCTGAGGGACTGATTACCTCATCTTTTGTATATAGTTCTACTGTCTTCCTATTATGTCCTAGAATCTGTATTGATAAAGCCACTGGAGGGCGAAACGTCTACAATAAAGATATCCAGATGTTGCACATGTGTCTTAACTTTCATATTGTCGGTATTTTACACCTTTCTTGCACATAAAATTAATTCTCTAGTAAATAATAATAATAATAATAATAATAATAATAATAATAATAATAATAATAATAATTTTATTTCTTTGTAAAGGTTACAATGTGTAATTGCAATTTTGGTTTGCTAAGTACAAAGATACCCACTATCATGCCCAGGCATTTTGGGCAAAGTAATCCTAATATATAGTAACTAATTAAAACTAGATAAGATAATAGTACATAGTAATTATACTTAAAAATAAACATGGAATAGTGGTTATTTGGACTTAATAAATCTTATGTATACTTAGTACAAAATCTAATTTTCAAGGAATGGTGCAGGCGGTAATATTTTATGGAATGGCAGAATTAAAAGCCAGGAGGTCACATGATAAAACTAGTCAGTAGATGTTTGGTTGATTTGGTTAATATTGTGAGATGATTTTTTAGCAGAGTCCTAAATTTATAAGCTGTCTGGGGATCCTTGACGTGTTCAGGTAGCGAATTCCATATCTTCGGGTCTTTTATGAACATAGCATTCTTGCATAGTGAGAGTCTGACTCGAGGGATGTTGAAAAGTGCCTTATGCCTTCTATTGTAATTTGTTCATGACTGTAACCATATATAGGAGTGAGGCTGATTCATTACTTTTGTAGCTTTCTATGATTGTGACCAGATCTACCTGGAGTTCATTACCTTTGTAACTAGTTAAGCTATCATAACTTTGGGGTCCAGTCCCTGGACCCATTATGTACCTCTGTAATCTTTTGACTACCGCCCACAGGATGGGTATGGGCTGCATAATAAACATGTTAAACTAACTAACTTGTATTGTGACTGTGCATTCTGTTGTAACTGTCGAGGAGTAGTTTTAGTGGGGGGGAGGGGTTACAGTAGAGTTTAAAGCTGTGTATATGTAGTAGGCACAATAATAAGTGTAAGTCTTGTATATTTAGCAAGTTGAATCTTTTGAAAAGTGGTGGGGTGTGCTGTCTAGCACAGGAGCTGGTTATCACCGGCACATCAACTTTTTGTTGGATTATTAAGGGTCTAAGGTGGTTGGCTGTGGTTGAGCCCCAGGCACAGATACCATAGGTGAGGTAGGGATATATTAGAGAGTGGTACAGGGTAAGGAGAGTCGTTTGTGGTACATAGTATCGTATCTTGAAAAGGATTCCTTCTGATTTGGAAATTTTCTTGGCTATGTGATGGGTATGGGACTGATATTTAAGATTACAGTCAAGGAGAAGACCTAGAAATTTGCCCTCCGTGGGTCTTGATATAGGGATACCACTTAACAGTATGCTGAGTTGAATATTTGAGGCTCTGTTGCCAAACAGTATGAAATATGTTTTGTCTGTGTTGAGAGTGAGTTTGTTGGTCATCATCCAAGCATATATCTTTAGCAGTTCATTGTTTACAGTGTTTCCAAGCACAGCTGGGTCTGAATGGGAGTAGACATATGTAGTGTCATCTGCGAATAGAACTGGTGTAAGGAGTTGGGATGCACTGGGGAGATCATTGATGTAGATGAGAAAGAGGAGTGGGCCTAAGACACTACCTTGGGGCACTACTACAGCTACAGGTTGAATAGCAGAGTTGACTCCATTTGCATGTACATACTGGTGTCTGTCGTTAAGATAGGATTTTAGGTAGTCAAGAGAATGTCCTTTGATGCCGTAATAATTCAGTTTGAGGTGCAAGAGATTGTGGTCATGTGTCAAACGCTTTTCTTAGGTCGATAAAGAGCCCCAGGAGATATTCATTTTTATCGAGAGCTGTGTATATTAGGTCAAGCATTTGTATAATAGCATCATTCGTGCTTTTTTTTTGTCTAAATCCAAACTGGCATGGGTTAAGTATGTTGTTGGATGTAAGGTAGGAGTAAAGTCGCTTGTGTATTATTTTTTCAAATATCTTGGAGAATAAGGGCAAGTTTGATATGGGTCTGTAACTGTTCAGATCAGTTGGATCTCCACCTTTTGGCTCAGGCTGACCCTTGCTGTCTTGAGTATGAATGGGAAGGTTGAGGAAGCTATAGATTTGTTAAACATTGTTGCAATAATGGGTGACAGTTCTGGTGCAGCTTTTTGTATGTGAATGGTGGCAAGTTATCTAGATCACCTAATTTGTTCTTTAATGATTTGATGATGAGTGAGACTTCAGTAGAATTAGTTGGAGCTAGAAACAGAGCATTTGGATAGTTGCCAGTGAGTTACTCGCTCACCTGGGTATTTGAGTTAGGAATTTGACTCGCTAGTTTTGATCCTACAGTAGAGAAGAAGACATTAAATTTGTCGGCCGCGTCTATAGGCTGCATGTGAGGTTCATCTGGTTTAGTTAAGTTTATCTCTCTATTTCCAGTCGGTTTCATTGAGCCCAAAATTTTGGAGAGGGTTTGCCAGGTACTCTTCATGTCACCTTTCATTTCACTAAATCTATTTTCATAATACATTTGCTTTGATTTACATATTAGTTTTGTGAGTATTGATGTGTATCTTTTAGTAAATTTTTTAGTAATTAAGCCTAATATGAACTGTTTTTCAATTTGGTGTTTTTTATTAATGGATTTGAGGATACTTCTAGTTAGCCAGGGGCTGTTTAGTCTCTTTTCTGTGATCTGTTTCGTTTTGATTTGGCAGTGTTTGTTATAGAGGTTTAGGGTTTTATGTAAAAAAAAATTTGATATCTTTATCGATATTATTACTGTCATCTAGTTCTCTCTGCCAATCAATGGCACCTAGTGCTAGTTTTAGGTTGTTTATCGATGTCTCGTCATGCAGGCAAAATATGATCTTTCTTGTTTCTTGAGGCAGTTTAGATAAGTTGGTTATGAGAAAGGTAGGATAGTGGTCTGTGGTGTTGTCTGTGATTATACCTGCTTGTAGTGGTCTGTGGTGTTGTATGTGATTATACCTGCTTGTAGTGGTCTGTGGTGTTGTCTGTGATTATACCAGCTTGTAGTGGTCTGTGGTGTTGTATGTGATTATACCTGCTTGTAGTGGTCTGTGGTGTTGTCTGTGATTATTCCAGCTTGTAGTGGTCTGTGGTGTTGTATGTGATTATACCTGCTTGTAGTGGTCTGTGGTGTTGTCTGTGATTATACCAGCTTGTGGTCTGTGGTGTTGTCTGTGATTATACCTGCTTGTAGTGAGGATATCGTGTTGGTCCAGATATGGTCGAGTAACGAGGCACTAGTGTCAGAGATTCTTGTTGGCTTTGTTATAGTGGGTAGCAATAAGCTGTTGTTCATAGCACTTGTGAAA
The DNA here is from genome assembly GCF_038502225.1 of Cherax quadricarinatus. Lineage (NCBI taxonomy): Eukaryota > Metazoa > Arthropoda > Malacostraca > Decapoda > Parastacidae > Cherax > Cherax quadricarinatus. The sequence continues at coordinate 23,876,039 of NC_091359.1, read as the reverse complement.
TCAACTACTGGAGGGTCGGTTGCTTGGATAAGGTTGATGCTGAAGTCTCCTGCTAATATCAGATGGTGTTTATTCAACTCTTGACTCAATTATCATGTTTCTAAGGTTATTAATAAAAGTGTAAGTACTTGAGTGTGGTAATCTGTAGACTGCGCCAACTGTTATAGGTTCTTAAGTGTTCTTGATGTGAGTTTAGCTATTATATATTCACCGTTTTCGTCCCGTACATTAGTTGATTTCATACATTCTAGTTCATCAGAGTAATAGATGGCAGTGCCTCCTCCTGATTGGTCGGAGCTACAGTTATGTATGGTTGTGTAACCAGGTATGGTAAATATGTCTGTCAGATCTTGTCTGAGCCAGATTTCAGTAAGTATAATGAAAGTTATAGTAGCATTTAGAGACTTAAGTAGTGCAATGAGGTCATCATAGTGTTTACTTAATGATCTAACATTGTAGTTGAAGACTGTAATGTTCTTGCTGACACTGAGAAGGGTATTAGCCTGACTAGCAGTGAAGTAATGGCAGTTACTGTTTGGACTATATGTGCTGTTCAATAAGAGGTTGATATCAGGATCGATAATTCCATTCCTAAGGTGTACGTAGAGAAATAGCCGTTACAATTATTAAAGAACAAAAAGACAAAAGCAATGATGTTAAACCACTAACAATTATGAACTTATGAACTAAGATAATTAATTTAAATGAAAAAAAATAATGGAGCTACCGAATATTAAAATAAAGCACTTTAGCACCTTGATTATTTCAAAGTTAAAAGTAATGGTTTCAAGTATAAAATAAAACAGAGAATAAAACACTTAAGTACCTGGATTAGCACCTTGAATAGCGCCTTAGGTGTCTTAAGTAACAGGGAATTAATTACCGTTATTCACTAACAGTCATAAAATATGGATTAGAATAAGGGTAAATTCTACTATACTGATGGTTGATAATGTGTTGAGATATGACTTAACAAGGTTAAGTTAAACCAGTGAATGAGAGGAAACATGCTAGTTCTTCATCATTTGTTTTAAACCTACGGCCCGTGTCTGATAATTTTACCATGATGATATCACGAGTAAAGCACTGTTTTATTGATGCATTATCACGCTTAAGTTTTCGAAGTCTGTATAATAGGTTCTGACGTTTTTTAGTTAGGCACTCATTTATATACACATTACTGCGTTTCTTGATGGAGGAACTTATTAGATCATTTTTTACATCAGTGGAATTGAATTTTAACCTAACATTTAGTTGCTGACCCGGGATTATCATTGTTACAATCAAAACTAAGCGCTAAACCCACAAGGATCATACAGCGGTGCCGGGTAGGATGTGTAAAGGACTCCGAAGGCAGAGTAAGGGCGGTGAGGCCTGCTAAAGGAAAAGTATAATCAAAGCGACTGTGATGTCTCTGTGGACGTGTATGTCAGGGACGTGTATTTCAGGGACGTGTATGTCAGGGACGTGTATGTCAGGGACGTGTATGTCAGGGACGTGTATGTCAGGAAGTTGTATATCCGGGACGTGTATGTCAGGGATGTGTATGTCAGGGACGTGTATGTCAGGGACGAAAGTTGATGGAACTACTAAAAATGTTGGTTAAGAGTGGCCTCTCTCATGCGCTCCACCAGCAGGTCACTGATGAGTTAAGACTTTTTGTTAAGTGAAGAACTACCAGCAGGTCACTGATGAGTTAAGTGAAGAACCACCAGAAGGTCACTGATGAGTTAAGTGAAGAAAAACCAGCAGGTCACTGATGAGCTAAGTGAAGAACCACCAGCAGGTCACTGATGAGTTAAGTGAAGAACCACCAGCAGGTCACTGATGAGTTAAGTGAAGAACTACCAGCAGGTCACTGATGAGTTAAGTGAAGAACCACCAGCAGGTCACTGATGAGTTAAGTGAAGAACCACCAGCAGGTCACTGATGAGTTAAGTGAAGAACCACCAGCAGGTCACTGATGAGTTAAGTGAAGAAAAACCAGCAGGTCACTGATGAGTTAAGTGAAGAACCACCAGCAGGTCACTGATGAGTTAAGTGAAGAACCACCAGCAGGTCACTGATGAGCTAAGTGAAGAACCACCAGCAGGTCACTGATGAGTTAAGCGAAGAACCACCAGCAGGTCACTGATGAGTTAAAGTGAAGAACCACCAGCAGGTCACTGATGAGTTAAAGTGAAGAACCACTAGCAGGTCACTGATGAGTTAAGTGAAGAACCACAAGCAGGTCACTGATGAGTTAAGTGAAGAACCACTAGCAGGTCACTGATGAGTTAAGTGAAGAACCACCAGCACGGGGGACCATCTCTTTCCACGGGGGACCATCCATCTCTCTCCACGGGGGACCATCCGTATCTCCACGGGTGGCCATCTGTCTCTCCATGGGGGACCATCCGTCTCCTCGGGGGACCATCCATCTCTCTCCACGGGGGACCATCCATCTCTCTCCACGGGGGACCATCCATCTCTCTCCACGGGGGACCATCCATCTCTCCACGGGGGACCATCCAGCTCTCTCCACGGGGGACCATCCATCTCTCTCCACAGGGGACCAGCCATCTCTCTCCACGGGGGACCATCCGTCTCTTCACGGGGGACCATCCATCTCTCTCCAAGGGGGACCATCCATCTCTCTCCACGGGGAACCATCCATCTCTCTCCACGGGGGACCATCCGTCTCTCCACGGGGGCCCAGCCATCTCTTTCCACGGGGGACCATCCATCTCTCTCCACGGGGGACCATCCATCTCTCTCCATGGGGGACCATCCATCTCTCTCCACTGGGGACCATCCATCTCTCTCCACGGGGGACCATCCATCTCTCCACGGAGGACTATCCATCTCTCTCCACGGGGGACCAGCCATCTCTCTCCATGGGGGACCATCCATCTCTCTCCACGGGGGACCATCCGTCTCCACGGGGGACCATCCATCTCTCTCCACGGGGGACCATCCGTCTCTCCACGGGTGACCATCCGTCTCTCCATGGGGGACCATCCGTCTCCTCGGGGGACCATCCATCTCTCTCCACGGGGGACCATCCGTCTCTCCACGGGGGACCATCCATCTCTCGACGGGGGACCATCCGTCTCTCCACGGGGGACCATCCGTCTCTCCACGGGGGACCATCCATCTCTTCACAGAATGACCATTCGTCTCCACGGGGGACCATCCGTCTCTCCACGGGGGACCATCCGTCTCTCTCCCCGGGGGACCATCCATCTCTCTCCACGGGGGACCATCCGTCTCCACGGTGGACCATCCATCTCTCCACGATGGACCATCCGTCTTTCCACGGGGGACCATCTGTCTCTCCACAGGGAAGCATTCATCTCCACGGGGGACCATCCAGCTCTTCTCTCTCCAGGCAGAACCATCTATCTCTCCATGGGGGACTGTTCAGCTCTCTCCACGTTGGGGGACCATCCATCTCTCTCTATGGGGACCACCCATCTCACTCCACAGGGGACCTCTTTCTTTCACTCCATGGGGGACCATCCATCTCTCCACGGGGTACCATCCATCTCTCTCTCCACAGGTGGCCATCCATCTCTCTCCACGGGGGACCATCCATCTCCACGGGGGTACCATCTATCTCTCTCCATGGGGACTATCCGTCTCTCTCTCCACAAGGAACCATCCATCTCTCCACGGGGGGCCATCCATCTCTCTCCACAGGGAGCCATCCATCTCTCCACGGTGGACCATCCATCCATCTCTCCACAGGGGGCCATCCATCTCTCTCAACGGGGGTACCATCCATCTCCACGGGAGTACCATCCATCTCCATGGGGGACCATCCATCTCTCCACAGGGGACCATCCACCTCTCTCTCCACACCGGGCCATCCATTTCTCTCCACACCGGGCCATCCATTTCTCTCCACGGGGGACCATCCATCTCCACGGGGGTACCATCCATCTCCACAGGGGTACCATCCAGCTCTCTCCACGGAGGGACCATCCATCTCTATCCCCGGGGGACCATCCATCTCTCTTCCTGGGGGACCATCCATCTCTTTCCCCGTGGGGACCATCCAGCTCTCTCCACGGGGGTCCAAGCAATGGACTGAAGACTGCCAGGAAACAGGAGATTTAAACACAAAGTTGAAGCCCAAGCTTGTCATAAGACAACACTTAAGGTAGTAAGAAAGTCCACTTGGAGTCTTGCAAACTCAAGTAAATCCCAACACCGAAGGAACGCTAATACTTACCTGGCCTGCAGGTTACTGCTGCTGGAGTGTGGACGCGAAAGTCGCCTCCCATGAAGAAACAAAGGTGAGAAAAACCAGAACAGAAATCCCTAAAAAAGTGAAGAGAAAAGACGTTGGATGACTTAACAAAGTTAAGAGAATTTACTCAATAGATGGCGTCACATACGGCTCCTGCCTCTCTCGACACAACTTAGGACACATGTGCAGTGTTTAGGTATCTTTACTCCGAAGCGTTTCGCCTGCAGGGTAGGTCTTCCCAGTCGAGTATAGAGGTGGCAACACAAACAGTGGAGTTGTAAAGACGATGTAATCAGTCCATTACCCTTCAAGACGTAGTTTTGAGGTGGTCAGTCTCTGAGCCTGGAGAAGAGTTCTGATCCATAGTCTGGAACAATGTGAACCTGAAGCAGGTTCGGTTAGGTAAGGTTCATCAGTGCTACGTCCGCTGTACTTGACTGAAGAAGCCTACTGTGTAGGTGAAAGTTTCGGAATAAAGATACCTAACTGTTGCACATATGTCTTTTTAACTTATCGGTGTTGTATAAAGTTATCATACAACTTTAAGGGCACCTAAGTTCCCCCGTCTTCTAATAACATGTTCATTTTCCCACTATAATCTACCTTGTTCATAATTACTATCACATTTGCTTTGTTTGTTTCGTAAGGTGAAGTCCAGGATCTTTACTTAATTCATGGTATAACTTAACAAATATTTGAGGACAATTGTGTTGTAGAGGTCTGAGCGAAGATCGACCTCAGAGACTTGTTAAGTTATGCCATGAATTAAATAAAGATCCTGGACTTAACCTTAAGAAACAGACAAAACAAATGTGATAGTAATTATGGGCAAGGTAGATTATAGGGGAAAATAAATATGTTATTAGAAGATGGGGGAACTTAGGTGCCTGTTAAGAGCCTAACAGTCTGACTACACTGACACACAACCATCTTGTCTTCTCGTTGCCTTTACAGGCCTGGTCACAGACCGGGCCGCGGGGGCGTTGACCCCCGAAACTCTCTCCAGGTAAATTCCAGGTAAACAGCTCCCATTAAATTTACCAGTCTTGCGTTTGCCGCGGTCGTTATCCGGCTGATGTTTGTCTCAGGGGAAATGTTCAGAACTTTGTTCACCTACAGTTCCTCTCAGGAAGGCTTACAGACTTTGTCCTCTCAGCCTGTACTCTTTTTTTTTTTCCCCTCGATCTTCTTTGACTTTCCCCGATTATTCACTTACTGACACGCATACATACATAAGCATATGCTTATGTATGTTTGCATGTCTGTACCCATCTATAAGTGATTCAGGGGTCGATTCACAGTGTCATGCAGGGGGGATTAATGGAACGAAAGCATAACTGGGGAATATGGGAGCATGTATAGGCAGGGGATAGGCTGGCGAGGTGGTAGGAGAGATGATTAGCGGAGGTTGGTAGGTAATGTGAGGTCACTGGTAACTACACCTTCACCTCTCATTACTCTACCCACCACACTACTCACCCTCTCACTACTTTAACTAAACATAATAAAATATAAGAAATAGAAATACAATAACAGGGACAGTGAATATTACTATTCTACTCAAACACAGTTTATTATTAAGTCTTTGTACAATAATATATTTGGGAACAGGAGAACATTATTGTGTTTAGATAAATGGGATGGTACATATAAGCAGTGAGACAGGGAACACAATCAACTAGACGAAACAGAATATAACTTACAATATGGTTCAGAGGACAGTTCACCACAGGAACTAAGTCACAGGTCACAAGACCTACACAGCACGAGTACTGCTCGAAGCCAGTACTCTGCCCAATGTCTCCGTCTCCTCCCTAGACTTCAGCAGCCTTCTCCCGAGCCCTGCAGCAGCTCCTCTCAAATCTCTCTGCTCAGAGCTCTGCACCCAGGCCAGAGCTCTGCATGAATCTCTTCTGCTCAGCTGTTCCTTGGGCTTATATGGTGGTCCAAGCACCCTCCACAACCACGTGTACGACCTGACGCCTGGATCTGACGCCAGTGACGAACAAAGGAGCTGATACATAAACCGAAAAGGCGTGTCTCTGACAGACATTTGCCAAGGCAAGGTGACCATATAAATGATTAAATTAGGTCTCCTCAGAGACCTCATAAGCCCAGCTGAACTACATCACAACAGCTCCTGGTCCTGCCTGTGTGTGTATATGTGTGCATGTTTCTCCCTGTGCCAATGTATGTGTACATGCATGTATATAATGTTCCTATGTATATATGTTGGCATGTGCCTGTGTATGTGTGTACCTATGTATGTATGTATGCATATTTGTATATATATATATATATCACATCCCACTAACAAATATTTTGCAAGTGAAATGTCGTGAAGGACCTGCCTAGTTGGGCCAACAGGCCTGCTGCAGTGTTCCTCCTTTCTTGTGAGTCGGGTGTCGTCACACGTCAGGTGTTGCTTTGTTGTGGGATGTGATGGTGAGGTGTAGTCTCGACCCTTTATATGCCTTCCTATGATGTATTGTTTTTATAGTTCCTTGATAATGTGAGAAGTCACGAAAGACCTTGGAATTTCACTATTCTTTCACAGTGGTTTATATATATATATATATATATATCGATATATACTGATATATATAATGTTTCTACTCTGGCTGGGATCGATATATATATATATATATATATGGTCAGTTCCTGACCCCATCTCTGGCTTCCAGAGTTCTTCCTTCTTTAAGCTGTGTATGGATCCTGCCTAACATCCCTGTGATTCATCTGTGTTTCCGACTTCCAGCTGTGCCCTCTTGTTCCTGTTTCCTATTTTTCGAGCAGTTTGTCCCTGTCCACCCTATTAATTCTTCTCAGTATTTTGTATGTTGTATCACCCCTGGTCCTTCTGTCTTTTAATAGCATCAAGTTTAGCGTTTTTAGGCTCTTCTCGTTGCTCGTACTCCTAAGTGAATATGATAATGGTTTACAATACCAGCAAATTGATAAGACACAGTACTTAGGTAGAAGCGTTTCGGAATAATGTTACCTAACAATTGCACACGTGTCTTACTCCTTAGCCCCAGGACTAGGTTTGTTACAAACGTCTGGACTTTCTCCAGTTTTTTTGACAGGCTTGATCGTGGGTGAGTTCTATGATAGCAGCCGTAGGCTCCAGTTTGGCCCTAAGCCTGGTATATACCATGTGAACCTATACAATGGAACCTCAAATTTCGAACTTAGTCCGTTCCAGGAGCCAGTTCTAAATTCGAAAAGTTTGAAAAGCGAAGGAATATTTCCCATAGGAAATAATGGAAATACAATTAATCCGTTCCAGAAACCCAAAAATATTCACAAAAAAATATATTTTATAGAGATTAATTATAGTTTTGCATACAACAAGTATAATGTACAATTATGTATTAATAAATTTAAATAAACATATAAAATAACATTTTACTTAACTTTATTGAAGATTGGTGATGACATCTGGAAGATAGGAAGGAGGAGAGAGGGAGTTGGGGTTAGTGTTTGGAAGGAGAATCCCCTCCATGAGGACTTTAGGTATCAAAGCCCTCTCTGGGGTTACTTCCCTTTTGTCTTTTAATGCCACTAGGACCAGCTTGAGAGTCACTGGACCCCTGTCTCACAAAATAATTGTTCACAGTCCTCTGTTTCTGGCGCCTCTTTAAGATTTCCCTAAAATGGGACATGGTTCTGTCACTGAACTTGTTGCAAAGATGGCTTGTTTCAGCTTGCTCAGGGTGGTACTTCTCCACAAACATTTGGACATCATTCCACTTGGCACAAATCCTCTTAATCTTTGCATCGGCATACAACTTCCTTGCCTTTACACAAATAATCGTCTCTGAAACACTATCACCTGCCATCTCTTTATCCTTGATCCACACCAGCAAAAACTTCTCAACCTCTTCAACTATTTGTGGTCTTTTTTTGGTTAGCATATTAACACCTTTCGCAACATCAGCTTCCTTGATTTGTTCTTTCTTTGCCAGGATAGAAGCGATGGTCGACTTGTTTTTCCCATACATTCTGGCAAGCTCAACAAGTCTCACACCACTTTCATATTTCTGTGTTATTTCCTTCTTCACATCTATGGTGTTTCTCACTTTCTTTACCACAGGGGTACCACTAGCAAGTTTCTTTGGGCCTATGGTAGTTTATTTCACAGTCCCCACAAGCACTAAACACAAGGTTTGAATTTGAGGTTCCACTGTATATTCATATCAAAAGAGGTTAAAAAGGGGATAAGAAAAGAGAAACCAGGCTTCGACATTGAAGCTGCAAGGGATTCAAAGACAAATCCGAAGGATTTTTTCCAAGTATTTAGAACAAAGACTGAAGAAAAGCCCCCCCCCCCCATCCAGTATAAAACTAAATCTAGACGTTTTACCGACAATGAGGAAAAAAAAATTCTGTTTTTTACCATTTATTACACTAAAAACACAAATGATATCCAACTTATTAATTATCGTGGAGATAAATGGTTTGAAATGCTGACACGATATATATGTAATTCTTTATTGACTACGTTTCGCCCACAGTGGGCTTTATCAAGTCACAAACAGATCTGCCTGGGTAAACAGGTTCATCAGGACATCCTGGTCCGGGTGTTCTCCATGTGGTGACCCGGCCACGTGGAGATTGATTCGTCAGGAGCTGCATCCTGACACGGGTCTAAATCCTAAAATGACTAGTCTGAAAATCTCGAAGACGTCAGTATAATTCAGTTGTTCTGTGGTCGCGATCATAGTCTTGCAAAATGTTTTATGTACAACAACGGGCTAAAGCCATCATCATTGTCTCTGGGTTCTGTGTTAGGTGGTCGGGTAATTATGCAAATAATACATGGACTTTGTGTTGTCCATCTTGCATATGCTCACGAAGGTCTTCACAATAGATTTGAATGTCTCTTTGTTTTCTTCTGAATCTATCAGGTCGCATATGATATTAGTAAGCCATCATTTGATGGCTCAGAGATAATATGGGATGCCCTGCTGTGCTGTCTTGGTGACTGTTGTGGTACTATGGTTGACACGTTGCCTGCGGTCTGTTCCTGCAATATGGGACCTGCTGGCGGCCGTTGTCAGATGGAAGTTTAATCAGAAGTCGGCTGAGGGAGAGCACAACCCCGTCCCTGATGTTTCCTAGGCTTCCTTCGTCGCTGTGGCTGGGAAGCTGCACTAGATTCTGTTACTGTAGCCTCCTTTGGAAGAGGCTGCTGCTCGGTGGTAAGGGTTTTATTTGGCATTGGATGATGGGCAGCTGGGGTTTTCCATGATGCCTTGATCCGACAGAGCCTCTCTGGGCATTGCAGGTTCCATGCATGATGTTTCTTGCCACAGTTCGACACATTCTAAGTGAGGGAGCACCAGCGATTTGAAGAGTGTCACCATCGGCATTATTTCCCTTGTTTTGAAAGTTCTCAATACCCACCCAGTCATCTTCCTGGCTGTCGTGATCTTTGTCTTGTTATGGTCTTTAAAAGAAAGGTCCACTGACATAATTATTCCCAGGTCTTTTACGTGTTCCTTACGTTCTATTTGGTGACCCTCTTGAGTTTTGTATATAGTGCTCCTTTTGAGTTCTTAAAGAATGAAGAACTCAAAAGGAGCACTATATACAGAACTCAAGAGGGTCACCAAATAGAACGTAAGGAACACGTAAAAGACCTAGGAATAATTATGTCAGTGGACCTTTCTTTTAAAGACCATAACAAGACAAAGATCACGATAGCCAGGAAGATGACGGGGTGGGTATTGAGAACTTTCAAAACAAGGGAAATAATGCCGATGGTGACACTCTTCAAATCACTAGTGCTCCCTCACTTTGAATATTGCTCAGTGCTGACGGCCCCGTTCAGGGCAGGAGAAATATCGGAGCTGGAACAAATACAGAGATCGTTTACGGCTCACATTGAGCCAGTAAAGAACCTAAACTACTGGGAACGCCTGCAAGTCTTGAACATGTACTCATTGGAGCGGAGGAGAGAGAGGTACATGATAATATACACCTGGAAGGTATTCGAGGGCTTGGTCCCAAATCTGCACACTGCCATAACATACTGGAGTGAGAGATATGGAAGGAAGTGTAAAATAAATCCAGTAAGGAGAAGGGGTGCGGTGGGGACAATAAGGGAACACTGTATCAACATCCAGGGTCCCAGACTTTTCAACATCTTACCAGAAGATATCAGAAACACTGCTGGAACAAGTGTAGAAGCCTTCAAGAGGAAACTGGACAAGTTTCTTCACCAGGTGCCAGATCAACCAGGCTGTGATGGATATGTGGGGCAGTGGGCCTCCAGCAGCAACAGCCTGGTTGGCCAGGCAAGCACCAGACGAGTCTGGCCCATGGCCGGGCTCAGAGAGTAGATATACTCTCGAAATTCTTCAAAAGTATATCAAAGGTAAGGTATATCGAGGTTCCGTAGCTTCACTTCTCTTCAGTTTATCCATACAGTCTTTAGTCGGGTGAGAACCGCTGCAGATGCCGCACACTTCTTTAAACTGACATCGGGCGCTGAGGTGGTTGTACTTCTGGCACCTGAAGCACCTCAAGGATTCTGGGTTGTACGTCCTAACCTGGTATTTTTTCCCCAGCAACCGAGATCCAGTTGAGCGGGAAGAGATCCTTTATTATAGATCAAGACTTTCCTCGTCGGTACGTTGCCGTCCTTGGCTAGGAACTTCTCAACTCCTAGCTACTATGGATTGCATCGAGAGGCGTGGCTAATAGATGGCGTATCAGTACCCATTTTATTACCCGCTCTATTGATTTGAGTGCTGTGAGAACGAGTGGTGATTCGAGGTTGTTCACCTTCTGCAGTAGCTCAGGGGATTTTGTTTCAAGGAGTGAGAATAAACTCCCCTTTCAGATTTGGGACACTGATGTCTTAAGGCCATATTTCCTCTCAAGATGAATTATGGCAGAATACGGGGGTGTGATGTCCTTTTGCATATCAACCCGAATTTGTTGAATGCAGATTACTTGGCTTGCCCGATCTGCGACAAGGAAACTTGTGTCTCCTCTGGGACTTCGGGGCTCCTGCTGCCTGCCAACCTTCTCCATCCAGTATATCTAGGGTTGGGATGAGCGTTACTTGATCCATCCCAATCTCACTGGCACGGCTGGTTTCGTTTGCTTCACCGTCCCAAGAGTCCAGTGAGTGGTCTCACAGCTTCTTCGTTAGAATTGCGCCCCACGTTTCCAAATTCGAGTCCTCGGTGGTGAGGTGAGGTATGACCAGAGCTTTGGTAAGATGGGGAAGGAAGAAGGATGGGTAAGATGGGGAAGGAAGAAGGATGGGAATATCGAAAAAGGTTGGGTGGGTGGAGGGGAGGTGGGTTGAGTCTTGAAACATCGTGACCTCTTCCTTTCGAAAGAATCTTTCGGAAGAAGGGTAAAAACATTGTGCGTGCTTCCTTACACCGGTTGTCCGTGTTCACCCATCAGTAATAATGGGTACCTGGGTGTTAGTCGACTGGTGTGGGTCGCATCCTGGGACAAAACTGACCTAATTTTCCCGAAATGCTCTGCATAACAAGCGACTTTCTATATAGTAGTATGTCATTGATGTCAGCTAGGACTGTATACCTTGTACATGTAGAAATAAAGATACATTATTATTATTATTATTATTATTATTATTATTATTATTATTATTATTATTATTATTATTATTATTATTAAGACATGTGCTTCCGTGTACCTGTCTCATTTGTCATAACTTGTCACTGATGTCTAACCATGACCTGGGTAAAGAGTACATGAGTATATGTAGGGTGGAGTCAGGTGGAGAATGCTGTGTAGGTTGGATTTGAGGTGGACCTGGCGAGGGGCTCAGATATGTTGTAGAAGCCGTTGTTCTGGTTAAAATTGTTAGATGTACAGAAAAGCGATGATTCCAAAATTCTGCGGTACTGTCTTCGTTCTTGGTGATGAGTCTTACGTCTCTGTTTACCTGGAGAGGGTTCCTGGGCTCAACGGTCTGTGACCAGGCCTCATGGTGGAACAGGGCCTGATCAACCAGGCTGTTACTGCTGGCTGCACGCAATCCAACGTACGAGCCACAGCCCGGCTGGTCAGGTACCGACTTTAGGTGCCTGTCCAGTGCCTGCTTGAAGACAGCCAGGGGTCTATTGGTAATCCCCCTTATGTATGTTGGGAGGCAGTTGAACAGTCTCGGGCCCCTGACACTTATTGTATGGTCTCTTAACGTGCTAGTGACACCCCTGCTTTTCATTGGGGGGATGTTGCATCGTCTGCCAAGTCTTTTGCTTTCGTAGTGAGTGATTTTTGTGTGCAAGTTTGGTACTAGTCCCTCTAGGATTTTCCAGGTGTATATAATCATGTATCCAGGGCGTACAGGTTCAGGAACTTCAAGCGCTCCCAGTAATTGAGGTGTTTTATCTCCGTTATGCGTGCCGTGAAGGTTCTCTGTACATTTTCTAGGTCAGCAATTTCACCTGCCTTGAAAGGTGCTGTTAGTGTGCAGCAATATTCCAGCCTAGATAGAACAAGCGACCTGAAGAGTGTCATCATGGGCTTGGCATCCCTAGTTTTGAAGGTTCTCATTATCCATCCTGTTATTTTTCTAGCAGATGCGATTGATACAATGTTATGGTCCTTGAAGGTGAGATAGTTCGACATGATCACTCCCAGGTCTTTGACGTTAGTTTTTCGCTCTATTGTGTGGCTGGAATTTGTTTTATACTCTGATGAAGATTTAATTTCCTCATATATACCATATCAGAATAATTGAGATTTCTCATCGTTGAACTTCATATTGTTTTCTGCAGCCCATTGAAAGATTTGGTTGATGTCCGCCTGGAGCCTTGCAGTGTCTGCAATGGAAGACACTGTCATGCAGATTCGAGTGTCATCTGCAAAGGAAGACACGGTGCTGTGGCTGACATCCTTGTCTATGTCAGATATGAGGATGAGGAGCAAGATGGGAGCGAGTACTGTGCCTTGCGGAATAGAGCTTTTCACCGTAGCTGCCTCAGACTTGACTCTGTTGACTACTACTCTTTGTGTTCTATTTGTGAGGAAGTTATAGATCCACCTACCAACTTTTCCTGTTATTCCTTTAGCGCGCATTTTGTGCGCTATTACTCCATGGTCACACTTGTCGAAGGCTTTTGCAAAGTCTGTGTATATTACATCTGCATTCTTTTTGTCTTCTAGTGCATCTAGGACCTTGTCGTAGTGATCCAATAGTTGAGACAGACAGGAGCGACCTGCTCTAAACCCATGTTGCCCTGGGTTGTGTAATTGATAGGTATCTAGATGGGTGGCGATCTTGCTTCTTAGAACCCTTTCAAAGATTTTTATGATATGGGATGTTAACGCTATCGGTCTGTAGTTCTTTGCTATTGCTTTACTGCCCCCTTTGTGGAGTGGGGCTATGTCTGTTGTTTTTAGTAACTGTGAGACGACCCCAGTGTCCATGCTCCCTCTCCATAGGATGTTAAAAGCACGTGATAAGGGCTTCTTGCAGTTCTTGATGAACACGGAGTTCCATGAGTCTGGCCCTGGGGCAGAGTGCATGGGCATGTCATTTATCGCCTGTTCGAAGTCATTTGGTATCAGGATAACATATGCTTGTGTTTACCAAATTCTGTGGCTCTCATAAAAAATTCATTTAGATCTTCGACTCTCAGTCTGGTTAGCGGCTTGCTAAAAACTGAGTCATATTGAGACTTGAGTAGCTCACTCATTTCCTTGCTGTCGTCTGTGTAGGACCCATCTTGTTTAAGTAGGGGTCCAATACTGGATGTTTCTCGATTTTGATATGGCGTAAGAAAAGAAATACTTTGGGTTTCTTTCGATTTCATTTATGGTTTTAGTTCTTCCCGCGATTCCTGACTCCTATAAGATTCCTTTAGCTTAAGTTCGATGTTTGCTATTTCTCTGACCAGTGACTCCCTACGCATTTCAGATATATTGGCCTCTTTTAGCCGCTCTGTTATTTTTTTCGTCTCCTGTAAAGGGAGCACCTGTCTCTTTCTATTTTACATCTACTCCTCCTTTTTCTTAAAGGAATAAGCTTTGAGCATGCATCGAGTGCCACCGAGTTAATCTGTTCTAGGCATAAGTTGGGGTCTGTGTTGCTTAGTCTATCTTCCCAGCTTATATCATTTAGGACTTGGTTTACTTGGTCCCACTTTATGTTCTTGTTATTGAAGTTGAATTTGGTGAAGGCTCCCTCGTGACTAATCTCATTTTGTCAGTCTGGGGCTCCGCGCATACATGTCTGAACCTCGATTATGTTGTGATCTGAGTATATTGTTTTTGATATGGTGACATTTCGTATCAGATCATCATTGTTAGTGAATATGAGGTCCAGTGTATTCTCCAATCTAGTAGGCAGAGATTTAAAAGATCGTGTGTGTGTGAGTTCTCGTCAGAGCTGCCTTCTGGTGTTATCACTGCAACAACATTATTTGCTATATTCCTCCATTTTAGGTGCCTTAAGTTGAAATCCCCAAGGAGCAAGATGTTGGTGGCAGTAGCTGGAAGGTTTTCCAGACAGTGGTCAATTCTCAACAGCTGTTCCTGGAATTGTTGGGACTTTGCATCCGGAGGCTTGTAGACTACCACAATGACTAGATTTTGGTTCTCGATCTTTACTGCTAAAACTTCAACTACATCATTTGAAGCATTAAGCAGTTCTGTGCAAATAAGTGACTCTGCGATATACAGTCCAACCCCCCCTCCTTTTTGGTTGTTCACTCTGTCGCATCTGTATAGGTTGTAACCTGGGATCCATATTTCGTTGTCCAAGTGATCCTTTATGTGGGTCTCAGTGAAAGCCGCGAACATTGTATTTGCCTCTGCAAGCAGTCCACGGATGAAAGGTATTTTGTTATTCGTTGCTGGCTTTAGACCCTGTATATTTGCAAAGAAGAATGTCACCTGATTGGTGGTATTGGTGGTACTGGGGGGACTTTTTTTCCGGCACTAATATCTGTATCTGGTAGTTTGGAGTGGAGGCCATCGACTGTGATTCCACTCCATAAATGACTGGATTTGGTGTACGATTTCTGTAGATGATTAAACGGTTGTGCTAGTTTCGGTGTTGAAACACAGGCATTCCTTAAATCGTCCGTTCTGCCTGCGTACTGGTCTTCTGAAATACGACGTGTTTGGAGGTCTCTAGATGTCTCGCCCACAGAACTGGCTCCAACCATTTAATCATCTACGGAGACGCAGGACTCATCACCAGGTAGGAAGACACTCAGTACCGCAGAATTTTGGAATCATCACTTACCTGTACATCTAACAATTTTAACCAGAACAACGGCTTCTACAACATAGCTGAGCCCCTCGCCAGGAAACTTCTTCATTATTATCCTATATAACACACCCGCCCGTCCCGTGCAGGTCCATCCTAGATCCACCCATTCTCACCCGTCCATCAACCTTAGGCTGATGGACTGGGAAGGTAGATGGACTGATTATTATTTTATTTATTTTTATTATCACACCGGCCGATTCCCACCAAGGCAGGGTGGCCCGAAAAAGAAAAACTTTCACCATCATTCACTCCATCACTGTCTTGCCAGAAGGGTGCTTTACACTACAGTTTTTAAACTGCAACATTAACACCCCTCCTTCTGATTATATCATCTTTAATTCATTTCTACTGCTCCCTTTATATTTTACTGGAGAAGGCTACTGTGTAGGCGAAACGTTTCATCAATAAAGATACCCAACTGTTGCACATGTGTCTTAATCTTCTGCCCAGCATTATCTACTTCACTCCCTACCCTATATATACTAATGTACTCTTTTTTCCAGGTAGATCTGTTTGTGACTTGATAAAGCCCACTGTGTGGGCGAAACGTAGTCAATAAAAGACCACATTACACTGCATTTGTGTTTATTTTTCCAATAAATTGCCATATTGGACTTGAGAAAAACAAAGGTAATATCACAGTAACTAGGCATATGATAATTAAAGAAATTGATATATTACATCAAAATAAGTCCCCAGCCAATGATGAACTTTTTTCAAGGTTTCTTAAAGAGTGGATGATGGAACTTAGTGATCTACCAAACTTTTTAATAAATATTTTCAAATGGGTGTAGTATCTGATGAGTGGAAGATGACTAATATAATTCTATTCTTTAACCCATCAACTTACTACCCAGTAAACCACTTGTTTTTACATAGTTTTAGCCTTAAAACGCTGTACTTACTTGAGCAAACTTAGTTTTGTGATTACTTGAGAATGTGTGCCTTGATTTTTTTCTGGATTTCAAAGAATATTTAGTGCACTCTGTTGTCAATATCAGCAGATAAAATAAAAAGCTACTTTGATAATCATAATTTGATTCATAACAATGAACGAACATGGTGTCGCAAGAAGCAGTTCTTGCTTGGCTAAATTACTGATTTTCTCCGGTAAAGCATTTGAGGCAGGTGACCATAATGTTTATTTGATTTTCATTAAGACTTTTGATAGAGTACTACACAAAAAAACTTACAGAAAGTGACAGCTCATGGGAAAGTTCTATCATTAGGCAGCGAAGAATCTGCATAAATAAGGTGAAAGCGGAGAGGGGACCAGTTACAAGTGGAGTTCCACAAGGATCAGTTTTAGGCCCCTTATTGTTTAAAATTTACATTAATGACCTTGATAAAGGAATAATAAGTGACATGAACAGCAAATTGAGAGGAACTGTAGCAAACCTATTGGGTAAGTCTCTATATAGTTAGTAGACTGCTACAGTGCCTCTCACTTATTTCATTCTTGCTTCTACTAGTGGACCCCGCCTCTTCTGTCGTTTTCAAGATTTTCTGCGCCTCACCCATGCCAGTATATAAGTCTCGATTGTGGTGCTTCAGTTTCACCTTATTCAGACTATGAGTTATCCTCTTTCCTTCTTTATTCTGTTCATCTGGTTTGTTACTGTCATCTTTTCTCTTTTGTGGCTATAAAGCATCTTTGAGTCAGATTTGGCTTTCAGTGCTATGTCAGTCTGAAATTGTCGTTCAGCCTGTGTTCATATGTATATTTGTATGTAAACATTCGCGTATGTATTATTTTGTATATATAAACATGTTTAATCACTTAATACATTCTGTACAGCAAAGGTCTGATCTTTGCTCCTGGCCCGGCCTTTTTACTGGCCACTACTGAGCTCTCTCTCACTCTGCAACCTGACTCTATGACTTTACTGTCCATTTTTTTCCACTGACCACACTGAGGTTAAAGGAATATTTCCTAATATCCTCGTGAATCATCTGCATGTTTACTTCCTGGTATACCTTGGTGTTACTGCTTCTTGCCTCTCGAACAGTCTGTCTCTGTTCACCGTATCAATTCCTCTCATTATTTTACGTGTTATGTCACCCCTGGTCCCTCTGTCCTCTAGTGTCGTCAGGTTTGGCTCCTCTAGTCCTCATAGCTCATACCCCCTTAGCTCTGGGACTAGTCTCGTAGCAAACCTTTGCACTTTTTCCAGGTTTTTTATTTTGCTATGCAAGATGTGGGTTCCATACTGGCGCTGCATACTCCAAGATGGGCATGACATATGATATATATTGTGTCGTGAATGACGCCCTGTTGAGGTTCCTGAAAGCTATTCTTAAATTTGTCGGATGCGGAAGGTATTGTAACCGGGTGCGTTTCATGCGATGTGCTTGATGCCATGTTCATCCCGAAGTCCTTTTCCTTAAGTGAGCTTTGCAGCCTTTATCACCGGACGTTTTACTCTATTTCCGTTCCTCTCTTTCCGTCCTGAATCTTAACTTTGAATTTGTTACTGTTACATTCTAATAACCACTTGTCAAACATGACCTACAACTTGTCCAGGCCTATTTAAAGTCTTTCCTCTTTCTCATCTCTTTATATTTTCGTCATTAGCGTAATATTATCTTCAGACAGACACACATACCTCTGACTGTTTCTTTAGTCACGTCGTTCACCTACACAACATTAGTACCGGTCCTAGGGAGGCCAAGCCCATGATGACACTCTTCAGGTCACTTGTTCTATCTAGGCTGGAATTTTGCTGCACTCTAACAGCACCTTTCAAGGCAGGTGAAATTGCCGACCTAGAAAATGTACAGAGAAATTTCACGGCGCGCATAACGGAGATAAAACACCTCAATTACTGGGAGCGCTTGAAGTTTCTAAACCTGTATTCCCTGGAACGCAGGAGGGAGAGATACATGATTATATACACCTGGAAAATCCTAGAGGGACTAGTACCGAACTTGCACACGAAAATCACTCACTACGAAAGCAAAAGACTTGGCAGACGATGCACCATCCCCCCAATGAAAAGCAGGGGTGTCACTAGCACGTTAAGAGACCATACAATAAGTGTCAGGGGCCCGAGACTGTTCAACTGCCTCCCAGCACACATAAGGGGGATTACCAACAGACCCCTGGCAGTCTTCAAGCTGGCACTGGACAAGCACCTAAAGTCAGTTCCTGATCAGCCGGGCTGTGGCTCGTACGTTGGTTTGCGTGCAGCCAGCAGCAACAGCCTGGTTGATCAGGCGCTGATCCACCAGGAGGCCTGGTCACAGACCGGGCCGCGGGGGCGTTGACCCCCGAAGCTCTCTCCAGGTAAACTCCAGGCTAGTAATAACCCTCGTGGGACTCCATTACACTCGCCCATTCTGACTCCTCTTCCCGAGCTGTTACGTATTGTTTCCTCCTTGTTAAGTATTCCTTGATTTACTGCAGTACCTTCTCTGTTATTCCAGTTTGCTTCTGTAATTTTTGTCCTAGTCTCTTATGAAATATTTAAAAAAAAAAAGTCTCTCGCTAGCTTCACTTTTGTTACTTTGTCTTAGATCTCTTGCAGGTTTGTGAGACAGGATTTACTATCTCTAAACCCATGCTAGTTTAAGAACCCACTCCTTGGTGTTCCACGACTTATCTCCTAATTTTATCTTCTCCATAACCTCACATACTTTGTCAGTGGTAGTGGCCTGTAGCTCAGTGCTATTTCTCTCATTTTATTCAGTGCCTGGCAGACTTTCTGGTCATTTCTTGTGATTTCTCCTTCTTTCTCCTATATTTTTGCTACCTGGTCTTTTAATTCTGCCTTCCTTCTGTTGTATAGCAACTTTGGTTCAGATTTGGCTTGCAGTGCTATGTCCTTAGATAGTTATACAGCCTCTCTTTGTACTCATACATTTTACTTGTTCTCCCGCCTTTCTTGTTTTCTACATTTTTTCCACGCTCTTTCACATTTAGCTTTAGCCTTGCTGCACCTGAGTGAAAAATGGACTCCCTGTTCTTGCCATTGCTTCTCCTGGGTACGATTTTTTTCTCTGACTCCCAACAGTTTTCAGTTATATATTCCATCATTTTATTCACTTTCTTTTCCAGTTCCCTTACCATCTGTACTTCATTCTCCAAGTTTACTTCTGCAGGGTATTCAAAACTCAGTACTGTGTGGTCGTCAGCACCTAAGGCCTTTCGTATCCAATGTCCGTTACGTCAAGACTCACCTAGAGTGAATATCTTGTTGGTTCATTCTCTCTGTCTCTCTCTCTCTGGATACCTGGATACCTCTCTCTTGTCGTGTTTGTGTGCACATGTACGTATGCATTTGTATTTACATGTGTATCTGTTCTCTCTTTCCTTGGGTCGAAGCTAATTGCCTCCCATGATTATAATTTTAAAGCCTTTCGACCACACGAGTGTCATTAAGGTTGAATGTTATCTGCTAACCACTGAGAGAGACATACACATAGTGGTATACATATCCTGCGGGAAGGTTTGCTATCCCACAAGTCGATAAGGAGTGTTGAGGCCAACCAACATTACTGGACCGGTGACAAAGACAGTCAGTCATCTCTCAACGTGAGAATCTTTCACATTAATATGAATATTCACAATATTTAAGGGCATCTGAATTATTCTTGAGATCGGTGCAAATCCAGGATGATTTTATTTGCAGGAACTTGGCTAGGCTAGGCTAGACTAGGCCTGGGTAGGCTAGGGAAGTTCTAGCAATTACCTTCTTTGTGAGTGAGCATCATCTGTCAGAGGGAGGTTCCTTGATGCTGGTGAGAGGCTCTTGATTCAAAGAATGGAACTTTTACTCTCCTTCCTTGGATCGAATCTGGTTACTTTCTACTCCTCAGAAGCTATAAGGAGCAGTGAGGGTTTAGCGCTTCACTATGAATGTATTATAGCCTGATACAATTGTCATAGAATTTGGTCGATGTATATATTTGTTTACAGTGCCTCTGTGTCTGTTTACAGTGTTCTGTATTTACAGTGCTCTGTGTCTTTTTACAGTGCTCTATTTCAGTTTACAGTCCTCTGTGTCTGTTTACAGTGTTCTGTATTTACAGTGCTATGTGTCTTTTTACAGTGCTCTATTTCAGTTTACAGTCCTCTGTGTCTGTTTACAGTGTTCTGTATTTACAGTGCTATGTGTCTTTTTACAGTGCTCTATTTCAGTTTACAGTCCTCTGTGTCTGTTTACAGTGCTCTGTTTCTGTTTACACTGCAAACAATATAGTTCCCAACAGCGTAACTAGGAGAAAGAAGGATGGGAGGGGGGAGGAGTGGAGTAGCTGCCCCGGGCGGCCGGTCCAAGGGGTGTGGCACGGTCCAAGGGGTGTGGCATGGTTCAAGGGGTGTAGCACAGTCCAAGGGGTACAGCACGGTCCAAGGGGGCAGCATGGTCCAAAGGGTTTGGAACAATCCAAGAGAGGCAGGACGGTCCAAGGGAAGGCAGGACAGTTCAAGGGGAGGCAGGACGGTCCAAGGGGAGGCAGGACAGTCCAAGGGGTGCAGGATGGTCCAAAGGGTGTGGTACAGTCTAAGGGGTGCAGGACGGTGCAAGGGGTGCGACATGGTGCAAGGGGTGCGACACAGTACAAGAGGTTCGCACGTCATGGTGCAAGAGGTGCGATGTCGTGGGGGTTGGTGAGAAGATATTGGAGTAAGAAATACACATGTTGGATGTCTTGGAGGCGTATAATTAAGAGAGTCTTGCGGAGAAGCCCAGGCCTGCCTGTCGAATCTAAGCCTAGTGTTGAACTGACCGTGAGGCGAACGAATGAACAAGTTCAGGTAAGATCCCAAATGGGATGAGAGGGGAAGATGGGACAGACGAAGAGTAGCTCTGAAGTGTTCTTAGTCATAGAAATAGAGCCAGGGCTTAACCCAGCAGCTAAGGCGATCGTGGGACAGACATTGAGAACAGAAATTCAGGCTCTTCTGTTGAGACTCCGGTGGGGTGAGCGGGGAGGAAGGGACATGCGACGTTTAGCGCTAGAGAAGAGTGTAGAACTGAGTCATGTCTTAACCCAAAAGCTAAGGCGAACGTGGGTCAGAGAATGGTACCTGTCAGAGAATCCAAGGTTATTTGTAAATAGGGTTAGGAGCAGGATCATGCAAGGAGTAGAAAAGGTTGTGTTGGTTTGTGGGTCTGCGAATGTCTTCGTCAAGGAGAGAGGTCCAGTAGTCATGTCGTGTCTCAAGTTTGTCTATCTGTCTGTCACTGAGGGTCTTCCAGTACAGATTCAGCGCAGGAATGTCTAATTGGGCATGGAGAGACTCGCTTGTGGCGAAGTCCTCCCATCTGACATCAAGCACCCAGCGCAGCGCCTTGTTCTGGACACGCTGCAGTTTAAGTTTGTTTTAGCCGCAAGATAGAGAGCTAGAGGAGAGTAAGTTATCAGAGGACGTATTAGGGATTTGTAGAGGTGTAGTTTGGTGCGTTGGGAGGCATGTTTCAGCTTGTAGAGGCCCCACAAGGGCCTTGAGTGAATCTGTCCGTGTAAGCAAAGAAGGTAGTCAAGATTAACGCCAAGGACAGTGACAGATTGTGTGATGGGGATGTAAGTGCGGGTGTCAGCTGTTCTGAGCTCGACGGGTAATGAGGATCATGTTTCCTATACTTAAAATACGTAATGCTGGATTTAGCTGCATTGGATTTGATCCTCCATTTTTGTTTCCAGATGGCTATCCGGTCGACCTCATTTGTGTTTTGTGTGTGAGTGTATCTATATTGGCGTGAGTGGTAAGTTGTGTAATGTCGTCTGCATAGGCTAGTGTGATGGAGTTGTGGTATACAGGTGTTGGAATGTCGTTAGTGTATAAAATGTAGAGTGTGAAGTAGTCAGAGTAACAGCCTTGGAATTTGATTCTCATGGTACGGCCGTCTAGGAAGTTGCAGAGGAGTTTATGAGTAGTGAGAGGCAGGTTAAAGTTAGTGCAGAGTTTGTACTTGAGCTCTTCATGCCAGACAGTGTCAAAAGCTTTTTCAACGTCTTTTGCAACCAGGGCTGTCCTGTTTCTTTGTTTTGTGTTTATGTGGATGTAGTTGAGAATGATGTTAATGGCATCCTGTGTGGTTCTGTGAGTTCTGAAGCCAAACTGGCCATCAGAAAGTAGAGAGTTGTGTTCCAGGTATCAGCGAAGGCGATGGTTGATGAGTTTTTCAAAGAGTTTTCCTAAAGTTTCGAGGAGGCTGATAGGGCGATAGTTTCTAGGGTCAGAGTGGTCTTTATTGGGTTTAGGAAGGATAATAGCAGTAGCAGCTTTGAAGAGGGAAGGGGAGTATCCAGAGGCAAGGGAGGCATTGAGGAGGTTTGTGTAGGCAGTAATGATAGAGTCAAGAAGGTGTTTTAGGATAATGTGGTTCAGGCCAGAGGCACCAGGAGCTTTGAGAGGAAGGTGTCTGAGGAGAGTTTTAATGTCTGTGTTGGTGAAAGGAGTGTCGAGTTCTTGGGAGGAGGTAAGAGAGTCCAGATTGATGTGGCTGTCTGGTGTTGTTTCTTGTGTGTGTGTAGTGTTCCAGTGTTCTATGTTCTGAACGTGTTGAATAACGTTAGGGTGAGGTGGGTGAGGGTGGAAGATGTTCTCCCAGATGTGTTTGAAGATGTTAGTGGCAGCCTGCGGGTCTGAAATGTGTGTTGTTGTGGGTGATGTGTTTGAATTTGTTAGTGGGAGTTGTGCCTCTGATTTTTTTGATGAAGTTCCAGAAGGCTTTAGTGTTTTTAATACGCTGTTTGATTGTTGTACGAGTTGTGACCAGTGATTGTTGTGGTCTTGGTCTAGGCTGTGTAAAATGTTGTTTCTAAGGTAAGTGAGATCTAATCGGACTTGATTAAATCTATGTGTGTTGTAGAGGAAGCGGTTGTGGTAGCAGATAATTAGTCTTCCTGTTCTGATTGAGGGTTTGAAGGAATAACGAGTGGTGTGAGTTTTCTTTGGTATTGCGTTGTTGGCTGCTACCGTGAGGTGTCTGGCCTACTGTACACATGTGATGGGTCTCGTGACGACACGGCTAGCAAGGGAGCATATCAATAAAGTAGCTGGAACACTCTGTAACACAATTTTTGTTCTTGGCAAGTGTTATTTTCCAACTCCTTTTATTGCAAAACAATAGAAAACTCCCATTATCCCTTTTAAACTTTGCTTCTGTTGCTTACAGGTTGAATTTTTGACAAAAAATTTCTAAATTTCAATATGTTTTGCTAGTTTTGGATGTAAAAACATATAACAAAATAAATAAAATTTACATAAAATAAAATTTACACAAATCTTATATTAAATTTTCTGAAACATACTTACAAAGTTAAAAATGATCAGTTTTTCTAGATTTGCGAGTATGCAACAAATCACTTTCCCGTTTAACCCCCCCAAATGTAATCTGCCATCATGTTTTCATTATAATTTCCCTGACATCTGTGTTCAAAGTCCATTATATCTTGGTGGAAGCGCTCCCCTTGCTCCTCTGAGTATGCTCCCATATTCTCCTAGAAATCGTTAAGATGAGCATCAAAGATATGGACCTTAAGGGACATCCTACAACCCATCTGATCATAGCTTTTTACCAAGGTCTCAACAAGTTCCGCATAATTGTCAGGCTTGTTGTTGCCCAGAAAGCCCTGTGCTATATCAACAAAACTCTCCCAGGCTTCCGTTTCCTTCTCTGTGAGCTGCTTTGGAAATTCTGAGCACTCCATGATTTTCCTGACTTGTGATCCAGTCAAGATGCCAGCCTTCACCTTTGCCTCTGATAGCTTGAGAAAGAAGTCTTGAAGATACTTGAAGGCTTCAGACTCTTTGTTAAGAGCTGTAACAAACTGTTTCATTAGCCCTAGTTTGATGTGTAATGGAGGGAACAGAACCTTTTGAGGATCCACCAATGGTTTTTGTTTGATATTATGTCTTCCTAATGAGAACTTAGTCCTTTGAGGCCAGTGCTTCCTCTCGCAATGTGCTGCTCTGTCTCTATCCCAGTGACAGAGATAACAGGGAAATTTGGTAAAACCTCCTTGGAGTCGCATCAAAAATGCCACCATTTTGAAGTCTTCAATAACCTCCCAGCCGTACTTATCATAGCTCAAAGCTTCCAGCAGAACTTTGACACTGTTGTCCTCCTTAAGATGCGCTGAATGAGCAAAGGGAAGAGATGGATACTTGTTCCCATTGTGCAGAAGTACAGCTTTTAGGCTTCTGGAGGAGCTGTCAGTGAAGAGTCTCCACTCATTTGGATTGCATGCAATTGCAATTGCATCAAACAGGCAAAGTATTTTATCCACAGTGGTATGTTACAGACCATTCTGGAGAAATACCCTGACTTTGCTAGCTGTAAATAATGCATTACCATGTGTGTGTGTGTGTGTGTGTGTGTGTGTGTGTGTGTGTGTGTGTGTGTGTGTGTGTGGGTGTGTGTGTGTGTGTGTGTGAGGGTGTGGGTGTGTGAGTGTGGGTGTGTGTGGGTGTGTGTGTGTGTGTGTGTGTGGGTGTGCGTTCTTGTGTGTATGCATATATTTGTACGCTCGTGTGCACATGTCCGTGCATGCGCCCTCGTGCGTGTATGTGTGTGCGCGCGCGCTAGTGTGGGTGTATGATCCACTTAATGTTTGTATTTATAACTCATTACAATTGTGACCAGGTGTGGACGTATCAGTGGTTCATTACTTTGTAATTTGTTCATGACTGTAACCATGTATAGGAGTGAGGCTGATTCATTACCTCTGTAACTGCCATGATTGTGACAAGATCTACGTAGAGTTCATTACCTTTGTAACTAGTTCAGCTATCATAACTTTGGGGTCCAGTCACTGGACCCATTATGTACCTTTGTAATCTTTTGACTACCGCCCACAGGATGGGTATGGGGTGCATAATAAAGATATTAAACTAAACTGTGTGTGTGTGTGTGTGTGTGTGTGTGTGTGTGTGTGTGTGTGTGTGTGTGTGTGTGTGTGTGTGTGTGTGTGTGTGTGTGTGTGTGTGTGTGTGTGTGTGTGTGTGTGTGTGTGTGTGTGTGTAACTCAATCAATATTTGCACCAGTAACTCACTACAGTTGTGACCGGGTGTGGAAGTGTGAATTGCTCATTACACTATAATTTGCTCATGATTGTAGCCATGTATAAACGTAAGTAACCATTCTTACAGAATTCATTACCTTTGTAACTTGTGAGCTCATTACCTTTGTACCTAGTTCAGCTATCAAAACTTTGGGGGCCCAGTCCCTGGACCCATTACGTACCTCTGTAATCTGTAAATACCTTTGTAACTTGTCATGATTGTGACCAGACCTACCTGGAGTTCATTACCTTTGTAAATTGTGAGTTCATTACCTCTGTAACTTGCTCAGCTATCAAAACCTTGGAGTCCAGTCCCTGGACCAATTATGTACCTCTGTAATCTTTTGACTACCTCCAACAGGATGGGTATGGGCTGCATAATAAACATATTAAACTATCAAACAGGCGTGATGCATCATTACAGTAGCACAACTTGTCTTCATTAGTGAAGAAGCTTGAGAAATGTTGGTGACGTTTTCTTTCCCTTGTCACTTTCACACTTTCATTCACCAAGTCCCACTCCTTGAGCCTTGAAATCAAAAGCTCAGCATCTGACTTTGTCAGACCAAGATCTCTGATATGGTCATTGAGGTCTGGTTTGTGTAGTAAGGATTCCTCCCAACAGTTGCATCTGTGAGATCATAGTCTTGTTCACTGTGCTCTTCATTTTCTGATTTGCTGATACTTTCTTCTTCTGACGGTTGACTTCTTTCTGGAGGTGTAGGTACAGGAAGATCAGCACTGTGTGGTACTGGTGCAACATAAGAGGGAAGGTCTGTGTAAGAAATATCAGGTGCATTTTCCCAGTTCGGTGTTTGGAAGGATCCACCAGGCAGAAGTAGCAGTTGGTTCAGTGATCGGTGGGTTTACGCCATATTCTAGGAACACCAAACTTCATGACTCTTTTTTCTCCTCTATACCATCCTGTAAAAGAACAAAAGAATTAGTGTCTATAACATATATTTCGTTTAAAAAATGTTCCTATTCAAAATTTTACCCTTCATATAAGTAATGACTTTCTTACCTTCCAATATTTTCTTACAATGTTTACCAGCAACATGAGGCGCCCAGGTCTTGTCTTGGTCCACAACTGACATGCCAAAATATGCTTTGTAAACTTCACACATTTTTTTTAGATGCTGTTACAGAGAACTTCTTTGCTTTTGTCTTAATGAATTGACCACATATGTAGCAAAATGCATCTGGAGAATGATTGCAGCCTCTTGCTGCCATTTCACTCCTGATGTGTCTTCTCAGGTAGCCAGAGCTGAACTGAATACTGGTTTGTGAGACCCTGTTTTTATATTTGCCAAGCAAAACCTTAGAACATAATAGTTTTACATCAGTCCTTCTTGAAAGTGTTCCAGAAGTGTCCTGACCACAAAAGCAAAGTTCTAGGATCAAAATTGTTTTTTTTTAAATTTTGTTTGGTTATGAAATGACGCTAATTTCCCAAGAACACGACAAAAGTGAAATTTTGTTACATAGTGTTATCTAAGTATACTACACAGTACACAGTAACACTACTGACAGCTCAGTGATGCTAACGTATGGTGTCCCTACATACAGCTAACTTATACGTGCTATAGACTTTAGACATTATGGTTCTGGGCTGATTCTATACAGTGTCAATATACACAACAATTGAACGTAAGGGACTATACATAATGATGATAATTGATTGTAATGCATTACAAATTATATCACACTTCATGGTAATTGATATAATCAATGATGGTATAGTACAACAAAAGAGATTGAGATAAACATAGAGAAGATCGACAAAGAGAAGAGAAGAGAAGATCAATCTGTATTGATGCGATCTACAGACTGAAGAAATATATTTACAAAGAATGAAGTTTTTAACAGATAAGGCAGACATGGTGCACACAAGTCTTTTACTGTTAATTCTCAGAATTCAGAGAGAACATGAACACTATTAAGTTTACATAGACTCACAGTGGGAATACTCTCTAGACTATATTATCTATAGAGATTATTTACATTTAACCCTAATTCTGCTAGGGTGAGATTTACATATGCAGAGTGGTCATCATCTCTGGGGGGATGGAGTCAAACTCTGTTGCAGTGGTTAACACATGTCGTGGTTGAGGAGCATCTGAATTGGTATTTACAAATGATACTTGTGGATTCCTCATTGCTTGTTGTGTACATAAGGAATAATGGCAGTCAAGTTATTCATCTGTGATTCTTTATACTGACTAGTACTGATTTCTCGAACTTTATACTTATTGCCACTGACATGTTCGACTACTCGGTATGGACCAACAAACTTTTGATTGAGCTTAGGCATTGTAGATGTTTTATTAAAATTAGTCAGCATAGTTGGGTTTGGGAGTGAGTGTGAGATGATTGGTGCTGGTAAGGAGGAAATGGTTACAAGCAGTGAGTTAAAGAGTTGCAGCCACTTTAAGTGGCAAGTGGTTCACAATTCAGGAAGAAGGAAGATAAGGAAGGTTAATAGAAAAGATGTGAAGGTAGGAAATCGATCCTCTGTTCTCCAGGATGAGTGTACTTCAGTGGTTAGTGAGGGTAAGGTACCACTGACTCCCCTGCTAATCAAGGTAAGAATATTCTAATTGTGGGAGACTCTCAGGTAAGATATATGGACTGTGTTTTTTGTAGCAGAGATAGGAAGGTCAGACAGAGGGTGTGCCTCCCAGGAGCTGGTGTTGGTGACATAGCAGGTTGGATAATATTATGTCAGGTAATGGGAACAGGCCCATTATTTATCTTAGTGCTGGTGGAAATGACATTGGGAAGGGCAGGAGACAGGAGCTGCTGGATAAGTACAGGTCAACCATAGAAGTAGTCAGGTCTAAGGGAGGGATCCCCAACAAGTGTAGCATCTTGCCTAGAAGGGGAGTGGGCAATGAATGGATGTCTAGGTTAATTGGTATAAATTGCTGGCTAAACAGGTACTGCAAGGAACTTGCAATCCCATTCATTGATAACTGGGACAAATTCTATGACAAACATGGGGATGGAGTGGTTGCATTAGCCAATTCGATTGAGGGGGTCATTGATGACTTGTCTAGGAATTTAAACTGATAGATTATAGAGGTATGGGTGTTAGTGGGAAACAGTCAGGCTGCAGTACTAGGGTTGAAAACAGCAGATATTACCGGGATACCTCAGGGATATGTTTAAAAGACAATATTCAAAATAAAGTTGCTAGTAATGGCAAAACAATTGCTCAACAAAGAGAGATAGTAGAGGGCAACGAATGACTAGCTGCCTTAAGGTGTACTATACAAATAGCAGGAGTCTAAGAAATAAGATAGATGAGCTCAGATTACTTGCAAGTGCAGGTAATATATATATTATTGGTATAACAGAGACCTGGTTAACCTGAAAGGTAGAGAAATGCCTTCTGAATGCAACATACAGGGTTATAAACTATTCCACACTGATAGCGTCAACAGGAAGGGTGGTGGAGTGGCGATATATGTTAGAGATAATTTAAATTGTTGTGTTAGACAAGATGTAAGATTAGAAACATTGGACAGAGAATCTAGCTACAGTTTCTTGAAGGTTGTGAAAAATTAATTTTGGGTGTGATTTATAGGCCCCCAAACCTTGATAGGGAGTGCGGTAGGCTGCTATGGGATGAAATTCATAAGGCGTCAAGATATGAAAATGTTGTGATAATGGGAGATTTTAACTTTAGACAAATTGATTGGAACAAAGTGACAGGAAATCTTGAGTCTAGTGACTTTGTTGATATGGTTCAGGATTGCTTTTTAGAACAGGTTGTGACAGAACCAACTAGAGGAAACAACCTGCTTGACTTGGTTCTTGCCAACAAAGAATCACTAATTAATAATCTTGAGGTTAATGATGAGCTTGGGGAAAGTGATCACAAAACAGTTTCAATATATCATGGAATTACCAAGATAACTGCAATCAAGTCTCTGTCCCAGATTTCCGCTTGGCCGACTTCATGGGACTGAGAAATTACCTGAGTGGGCTTAATTGGGATGACCTGACTGTGGGTCAGATAGGTGGTGAGTCATGTTGACGGCTTTGAGGGGACTTGAGCTAGAGTTCGTCACGGCCATGGTAGCGGGAGATTCGTCAGTAAAAACTTGCATTTGTGGACACAGTGGTGCCTATGGTAATCTTCCTATGGTGTAGAAATATACCTAGTTGGACGAATCTTATTGAAGCTAGCTGGCCCAGTGGCTAACGCGACGGTCTGGAGTTTTGAGACTCTGACCGCGGGTTCAAATCCCACCCGTGGTATGGTTTGTTTGCAATCGCGTCATTACGATATCGTGAGTCAGGTGGTGTTGGTTGCCAGTATGACGTGTTTAAGAGCCTAGTGCTAGCTGCCCAGACAACTTTTGTTCCGAGTAGGGAAATTAGATCTAACAAAAATGATCTCAAATGGATAAACAATAGATTAAAACATCTCATTGGTCAAATGAGAGGAACCTATATCAAAAGAGGGGATGGGCAGTCAAGAAATCAATATATTCAATTAAAAAGAGATATAAAAAAAATAAGAAAAGCAAAAGAGATTATGAGGCTAGAGTCACAAGGGATTCGAAGACTAACCCGAAAGGGTTCTGTCAGGTATACAGAAGTAAGATTAGGGACAAGATAGGCCCACTTAAGAGCAACTCTGGTCAGATCACTGAGTGATAAGGATATGTGTGAACTTTTCAGAACCAAGAAAATACTAGCGAAATTCCAGAAATAATAAATTATATAGAACAGGACAATAATAAACTATTGCGGTAACTAGTGACATGGTCCTCAGACAAATAGAGAAATTAAAGTCTAACAAAATCCCCCAGGTCCTGATGAACTGTTTGCAAGGGTGTTAAAGGAATGTAAAGAGGAACTTAGCATACCTTTGGCTAATCTTTTTAACATATCACTACAAACTAGCATAGTGCCAGACAAATGGAAAATGGCAAATGTAATACCTATTTACAAGGTAGGTGACAAGTCCTTAGCTTCGAACTATAGACTAATAAGCCTTATTTCCATAGTTGGTAAATTTATGGAATCAATAATTGTCGAAGCAATTCGTAGCCATCCTGATAGGCATAAATTGATTAATGTATCTCAACATGGTTTTACAAAGGGGCGTTCCTGTCTTACGAATTTACTAACTTTTTTCACGAAGGTGTTTGAGGGGGTAGATCATGGTAATGAATATGATATTGTGTATATGGACTTCAATAAGGCTTTCAATAGAGTTCCACACCAGAGGCTATTGAGGAAACTTAAGGCACATAGAATAGGAGGAATTTTTTCCTGGGTAGAGGCGTGGTTGACAAATAGTCAGCAGAGAAAACCATACCCCCGGCCGGGATTGAACCCGCGGTCATAGAGTCTCAAAACTCCAGCCCGTCGCGCTAGCCACTAGACCAGCTAGCCACAATAAGATTCATCCAACTAGGTATATTTCTACACCATAGGAAAGTTAGCACAGGCACCTCTGTGACCACAAATGCAAGTTTTTACAGACGAATCTCCAGCTAACTTTCCTATGGTGTAGAAATATACCTAGTTGGATGAATCTTATTGTGGCTAGCTGGTCTAGTGGCTAGCGCGACGGGCTGGAGTTTTGAGACTCTATGACCGCGGGTTCAATCCCGGCCGGGGGTATGGTTTATTTGCAATCGTGTCATTACGATTTCTTAAGTCATGTTGACGGCAGTGAAGGGACTTGAGCTAGAGTTCGTCACGGCCACGCTAGCTGGAGATTCGTCTGTAAAAACTTGCATTTGTGGTCACAGAGGTGCCTGTGCTAACTTTCCTATGGTGTAGAAATATACCTAGTTGGATGAATCTTATTGTGGCTAGCTGGTCTAGTGGCTAGCGCGACGGGCTGGAGTTTTGAGACTCTATGACCGCGGGTTCAATCCCGGCCGGGGGTATGGTTTATTTGCAATCGTGTCATTACGATTTCTTAAGTCATGTAGTCAGCAGAGAGTTTGCATAAATGGGGAGAAATCAGAATGGGGCACGTCACAAGCGGTGTTCCACAGGAGTCAGTGTTGGGCCCCTTGTTGTTCACAATTTATATAAATGACATAGATGAGGGAATAAATAGTGACAAGCAAATTTGCTGATGACACTAAAATAGGCCGTCCGATTCTTTCTAATGAGGACATTTGAGCACTCCAGGATGATTTGAATAGACTAACGCAATGGTCGGAGAAGTGGCAAATGCAGTTTAATATAGACAAATGCAAAGTTCTAAATGTTGGACAAGAAAATAACCATGCCACTTATAAACTAAATAATGTAGATCTTAATATTACGGAATGCAAAAAGATTTAAGAGTTCTGGTTAGCAGTAATCTGAAACCAAGACAACAGTGCATAATTGTTTGCAATAAAGCTAACAGAATTCTTGGCTTCATATCAAGAAGTATAAATAATAGAAGTCCTCAGGTTGTTCTTCAACTCTATATATCCTTGGTTAGGCCTCATTTAGATTATGCTGTTCAGTTTTGGTCACCATATTTCAGACCGGATAAAAATGCACCGGAAAAGGTACAAAGGAGGATGACAAAGTTGATCCCATGTATCAGAAATCTTCCCTGTGAGGATAGACTGAGGGCCCTGAATCTGCACTCTCTAGAATTCAAATTCAAATTCAAAGTTTATTCTCTATAAGGATTACAATGCTGAGTTTACAGAAATTTGGTTATTGTTTGGTTTACATGTAGTAAAATTGTGATTACAGAGTGTACCACTAGAACGCTTAGCATGGCTAGGCATTTCGGGCATACTTAGTTTTATTCTTAATTGTAAAATATTACAAATTATGAGGTAAGTTGGTATTATGGCTAAGTGACTAAATACTAGTTTGTGAGTTTAGCAATGTGAATGCTTTTGTTTTGGCACAGTACATAGTTTCAGTATTGGAGTATCACAGGATTCATTATTTTAAGACTGAGATTAATATTTCCGTTTATGGTCAAATGAGTGAGTGAGTGTAAGTGTGAACCACCAGGTGGTATTCGTGTAGTTAGTTGACGGGGTGTATCAGGGAGATAAGATGTTTTCTAATGGTAGTTTTGAAGGTGATGAATGTGTCTGCAGTTCTAGAGATCTCAGGTAGGGTATTCCAGATTTTGGGGCCTTTGACATACATTGAATTTTTGTAAAGGTTTAGTCGGACACGGGGAATGTCGTAGAGATGTTTGTGTCTGGTGTTATGCCTGTGGGTTCTGTCACAACTATCAAGAAAGCGTTTTAGGTCAAGGTTGATATTAGAGTTTAAGGCCCTGTAGATATAGATTGCACAGTAGTAAGTGTGGATGTACTGAACTGAGAGCAAGTTTAGATCTATGAAGAGTGGGGGGGTGTGTTGCCAGGGATGGGATTTAGTGATTATTCTTACTGCAGCTTTTTGTTGGGTTATTATTGGCTTTAGGTGTGTTGCTGCAGTTGATCCCCAAGCACAAATAGCATAGGTGAGGTATGGATAAATAAGTGAGTGGTATAGTGTGAGAAGGGCATTTTGCGGCACGTAGTATCGTATCTTGGAGAGGATCCCAATCGTTTTGGATACTTTTTTGGCTATATGCTGGATATGGGTGCTGAAATTCAGGTTGTTGTCAAGGTATAAGCCTAGGAATTTTCCCCCATTATTTCTGGTAATTAGGGTGTTGTCAATCTTAATGTTAATTTGTGCATCTCCTGCTCTGCTACCAAACATAATATAGTAGGTTTTGTCAGTGTTAAGCGTAAGTTTATTGGCTGTCATCCAAGTCGATATTTTAATCAGCTCCTCGTTAACAATGGTGTTGAGGGTGGCAAGATTAGGGTGAGAGATGACATAAGTCGTGTCATCAGCAAAGAGAATGGGTTTCAGGCGTAGAATTAAGGGGGATATGATTGAGGTGTATAAATGGAAAACAGAAATTAATAAAGTGGATGTAAATAGTGTGCTAAAAATATCAAGCATAGACAGGACTCGCAGCAATGGTTTTAAGTTGGAAAAATTCGGATTCAGGAAGGACATAGGAAAGCACTGGGTTGGTAACCGAGTTGTGGATGAGTGGAACAAACTCCCGAGTACCGTCTTAGAAGCTAAGACGTTTATTTTTAAAAATAGGTTAGATAAATACATGAGTGGGTGCGGGTGGGAGTTGGACCTGACTAGCTTGTGCTACTAGGTCAGATGCCGTGCTCCTCCCTTAAGTGAATGTGACTAACCTGACTAGGTTAACGCATTGGCTTAAGCCGGTGGGAGAGTTGGGCCTGCCTCGCATTGGCTAGTAGGCCTGCTGCAGTGTTCCTTCTTTCTTTCTTATATTCTTAACTCTTGAACCTATTTTAATTTTGTTTGACTTTGCTCGAGTGTTAGTGACTTGTAAGTTCTGCTGTTGATTTATGAAAACACCTTGAGCTAAGCTGGTACGAGTAGCTATAAAATCATCAGGATTGTAATTTGGTTTCAGATTAGAATCTAACAACTCATATGGTAAGCGCTTATCTACACCGTACAATGCATAATGTGGAGTGTCACCTAGAGAAGCATTGTAAGCAGAATTTATGGCACACTGAACATCAGGTATAACTTCGTCCTAGGTTGCACTACTGAGATTAATAGTGACTCACAACACCAAGTACTTTCTTCTTAGTTCTTTCCGCTAGACCATTACTGGCAGGATGGTGAGGAACAATGGTGGATTTAGAGATCTTGTACAAAGTACACAACTTTTCAAGAATCTCATTACACAATTCGCCTCCATTATCTGTCACTAGGGACTTAAGAGTAGTATGTCTGCAGATTATACGTTCCTTAAATACTTTAGCTAATGTCTCGGCTCTGTCTGTTTACATAATCTCTTTTTACAGAGTGATTTGTGTCTGTTTACATAATGCTCTGTGTTTACATAGTGCTCTCTCTGTTTATATAGTGATCTGTCTGTTTACATAGTGCTCTGTTTATATAGTGCTCTGTTTACGTAGTGCTCTGTCTGTTCACGTAGTGCTCTGTTTACATAGTGCTCTGTTTATATAGTGATCTGTTTACATAGTGCTCTGTTTACATAGTGATCAGTTTATATAGTGCTCTGTTTACATAGTGATCTGTGTCTGTTTACAGAATCAGAACTTAAACAGTATTTCATTACACATTTCGACGCTTCAGAGAGGTTTGAAACATTTTCTGAAATCTCAATTTTTACCTAAAATTTGCATATATATCTTTGTAAAAACAGTTAAGGTTTATTGCTTGAAATAAAATAACCTGAGTTGGCAAACTCAGTTGGACCTGACTAGCTTGTGCTCCTCCCTTAAGTGACGTGTCTGACCTCACTAGGTGGGAGAATTGGACCTGCCTCGCATAGGCCAGTAGGCCTGCTGCAGTGTTACTTCTTTCTTACGTTCTTCTTATATTCTTAAAAACATGAGGCGTGTCAGAAAATTCTTCGAACTGTCCTGAAACGTCCAAAAATCCAAATCATATAACATTTATCACAGTTTCTAATTTGTTCTTTTTAGCATTTCACATATTTAAAAAAAATCATTTGAAGTGTACAATAAAATCTGAGAGATTTGGTATTTTGACTAAAATAATTTAGTCAAAATATTTGAATTTTAATAGTAAGCGGGAAATAATCTGAAAAATAGCAAATTGTTATTAGTTTCAATTAATAGTGTAATAATTTGCATATATTAGGTAAAAATTTTGTCAGAAAATGCCTACTGAAACGTCGAGATGTGTTGTGTTAATATATATTTTTATAGATTTTATATATTTTTATTAAATATGCGAATAAAAAAAAGTATAGAAAAAATGTGCTACGAAGGTATTTTATTGCATATTTTGGGGATTCAGAGTTGTTTGAGGCATTGTCTGACACATGTTGCTCTGTTTACATAGTGTTGTGTGTTTACATAGTGCTCTGTGTTTACATAGTGCTCTGTGTTTACATAGTGCTCTGTGTTTACACAGTGCTGTGTTTACATAGTGTTCTGTGTTTAAATAGTGCTCTGTGTTTACATAGTGTTCTGTGTTTACATAGTGCTCTGTGTTTACACAGTGCTGTGTTTACATAGTGTTCTGTGTTTACATAGTGCTCTGTGTTTACATAGTGTTCTGTGTTTACATAGTGCTCTGTGTTTACATAGTGCTCTGTGTTTACATAGTGTTCTGTGTTTACATAGTGCTCTGTGTTTACATAGTGTTCTGTGTTTACATAGTGCTCTGTGTTTACATAGTGCTCTGTGTTTACATAGTGTTCTGTGTTTACATAGTGCTCTGTGTTTACATAGTGCTCTGTGTTTACATAGTGCTCTGTGTTTACATAGTGCTCTGTGTTTACATAGTGCTCTGTGTTTACATAGTGCTCTGTGTTTACATAGTGTTCTGTGTTTACATAGTGTTCTGTGTTTACATAGTGCTCTGTGTTTACATAGTGTTCTGTGTTTACATAGTGCTCTGTGTTTACATAGTGTTCTGTGTTTACATAGTGTTCTGTGTTTACATAGTGCTCTGTTTACATAGTGCTCTGTGTTTACATAGTGTTCTGTGTTTACATAGTGCTCTGTGTTTACATAGTGTTCTGTGTTTACATAGTGTTCTGTGTTTACATAGTGCTCTGTGTTTACATAGTGCTCTGTGTTTACATAGTGTTCTGTGTTTACATAGTGTTCTGTGTTTACATAGTGTTCTGTGTTTACAGAGTGTTCTGTGTTTACATAGTGTTCTGTGTTTACATAGTGCTCTGTGTTTACACAGTGTTCTGTGTTTACAGAGTGTTCTGTGTTTACATAGTGTTCTGTGTTTACATAGTGTTCTGTGTTTACATAGTGTTCTGTGTTTACATAGTGCTCTGTGTTTACATAGCGTTCTGTGTTTACATAGTGTTCTGTGTTTACATAGTGCTCTGTGTTTACATAGTCCTCTGTGTTTACATAGTGTTCTGTGTTTACATAGTGTTTTGTGTTTACATAGTGCTCTGTGTTTACATAGTGTTCTGTGTTTACATAGTGTTTTGTGTTTACATAGTGCTCTGTGTTTACATAGTGCTCTGTGTTTACATAGTCCTCTGTGTTTACATAGTGCTCTGTGTTTACATAGTGCTCTGTGTTTACAGTGTTCTGTGTTTACATAGTGTTCTGTGTTTACATAGTGTTCTGTGTTTACATAGTGTTCTGTGTTTACATAGTCCTCTGTGTTTACATAGTGCTCTGTGTTTCCATAGTGTTCTGTGTTTACAGAGTGTTCTGTGTTTACATAGTGTTCTGTGTTTACATAGTGTTCTGTGTTTACATAGTCCTCTGTGTTTACATAGTGCTCTGTGTTTCCATAGTGCTCTGTGTTTACATAGTCCTCTGTGTTTACATAGTGCTCTGTGTTTACATAGTGCTCTGTGTTTACATAGTCCTCTGTGTTTACATAGTGCTCTGTGTTTACATAGTGCTCTGTGTTTACAGTGTTCTGTGTTTACATAGTGTTCTGTGTTTACATAGTGTTCTGTGTTTACATAGTGTTCTGTGTTTACATAGTCCTCTGTGTTTACATAGTGCTCTGTGTTTCCATAGTGTTCTGTGTTTACAGAGTGTTCTGTGTTTACATAGTGTTCTGTGTTTACATAGTGTTCTGTGTTTACATAGTGTTCTGTGTTTACATAGTCCTCTGTGTTTACATAGTGCTCTGTGTTTCCATAGTGTTCTGTGTTTACAGAGTGTTCTGTGTTTACATAGTGTTCTGTGTTTACATAGTGTTCTGTGTTTACATAGTGTTCTGTGTTTACATAGTGTTCTGTGTTTACAGAGTGTTCTGTGTTTATATAGTGCTCTGTGTTTATATAGTGTTCTGTGTTTACAGAGTGTTCTGTGTTTACATAGTGTTCTGTGTTTACATAGTGTTCTGTGTTTACATAGTGTTCTGTGTTTACATAGTGTTCTGTGTTTACAGAGTGTTCTGTGTTTACATAGTGTTCTGTGTTTACATAGTGTTCTGTGTTTACATAGTGTTCTGTGTTTACATAGTCCTCTGTGTTTACATAGTCCTCTGTGTTTACATAGTGCTCTGTGTTTCCATAGTGTTCTGTGTTTACAGAGTGTTCTGTGTTTACATAGTGTTCTGTGTTTACATAGTGCTCTGTGTTTACATAGTGCTCTGTGTTTACATAGTCCTCTGTGTTTACATAGTGCTCTGTGTTTACATAGTGCTCTGTGTTTACAGTGTTCTGTGTTTACATAGTGTTCTGTGTTTACATAGTCCTCTGTGTTTACATAGTCCTCTGTGTTTACATAGTGCTCTGTGTTTCCATAGTGTTCTGTGTTTACAGAGTGTTCTGTGTTTACATAGTGTTCTGTGTTTACATAGTGTTCTGTGTTTACATAGTGTTCTGTGTTTACATAGTGTTCTGTGTTTACATAGTGTTCTGTGTTTACATAGAGCTCGCTGTTCATATAGTACTCTGTATTTACATAGTACTCACTGTTTGCATAATACTGTGTGTTTACAAAGGACTCTGTGTTGATATATCACTTGTCTGCGAGCTCTACGAGTTCTTTTTTGTTCCAAAACAGAGAATAGCCTAGACAAATTTAGAGTAGAGCACCCAACACAAATCTTCCATTCACCCAGGCTGTTGCAGGTGTTGCAGCAAGACGCAGGCACAACACCCCGGCGGATTATCAACACTCGTAAAAACGGTTGAAGCCTGAAATTTCACGCTGCATAAAGGTCTTGGAGAGCGAAACGTTGCCACAATAAAATGTTGCATAATAATTAATCTTATCTGTAGAGATGTTTATGTGTCTTTAAGAGTGAAGATAAGAAGGGCGCCACTCTCACCCTCCAGGTAATTGCCAAATCCAATTTGGCTCCCTCCGACTCGGCCAATTATCCATGGACACTAATATAAATTATCCATGGACACTAATATAAATTATCCAGGGACACTAATATAAATTATCCATGGACACTAATATAAATTGAGATGATTATTTTCGTTGTTTAATTCAGGTTGGTTGATGGTACGTTCTGTTTATTTTGTTGATGGTGATGTTGATACGGAGGCTGGTAGGATAATAGGGAGGTTGGTAGGATAATAGGGAGGCTGGTAGGATAATAGGGAGGCTGGTAGGATAATAGGGAGACTGGTAGGATAATAGGGAGGCTGGTAGGATAATAGGGAGGCTGGTAGGATAATAGGGAGGCTGGTAGGATAATAGGGAGACTGGTAGGATAATAGGGAGACTGGTAGGATAATAGGGAGGCTGGTAGGATAATAGGGAGGCTGGTAGGATAATAGGGAGGCTGGTAGGATAATAGGGAGGATGGTAGGATAATAGGGAGGCTGGTAGGATAATAGGGAGACTGGTAGGATAATAGGGAGACTGGTAGGATAATAGGGAGACTGGTAGGATAATAGGGAGGCTGGTAGGATAATAGGGAGACTGGTAGGATAATAGGGAGGCTGGTAGGATAATAGGGAGGCTGGTAGGATAATAGGGAGACTGGTAGGATAATAGGGAGACTGGTAGGATAATAGGGAGACTGGTAGGATAATAGGGAGGCTGGTAGGATAATAGGGAGGCTGGTAGGATAATAGGGAGACTGGTAGGATAATAGGGAGGCTGGTAGGATAATAGGGAGGCTGGTAGGATAATAGGGAGACTGGTAGGATAATAGGGAGGCTGGTAGGATAATAGGGAGGCTGGTAGGATAATAGGGAGACTGGTAGGATAATAGGGAGGCTGGTAGGATAATAGGGAGGCTGGTAGGATAATAGGGAGGCTGGTAGGATAATAGGGAGGCTGGTAGGATAATAGGGAGACTGGTAGGATAATAGGGAGACTGGTAGGATAATAGGGAGGCTGGTAGGATAATAGGGAGGCTGGTAGGATAATAGGGAGGCTGATAGGATAATAGGGAGGCTGGTAGGATAATAGGGAGACTGGTATGATAATAGGGAGGCTGGTAGGATAACAGGGAGGCTGGTAGGATAATAGGGAGGCTGGTAGGATAATAGGGAGGCTGGTAGGATAATAGGGAGACTGGTAGGATAATAGGGAGGCTGGTAGGATAATAGGGAGACTGGTAGCATAGTTAGGCTGGTAGGATAACAGGGAGGCTGGTAGGATAATAGGGAGGCTGGTAGGATAATAGGGAGGCTGGTAGGATAATAGGGAGGCTGGTAGGATAATAGGGAGGCTGGTAGGATAATAGGGAGGCTGGTAGGATAATAGGGAGACTGGTAGGATAATAGGGAGACTGGTAGGATAATAGGGAGACTGGTAGGATAATAGGGAGGCTGGTAGGATAATAGGGAGGCTGGTAGGATAATAGGGAGGCTGGTAGGATAATAGGGAGGCTGGTAGGATAATAGGGAGGCTGGTAGGATAATAGGGAGACTGGTAGGATAATAGTCAGGCTGGTAGGATAATAGGGAGGCTGGTAGGATAATAGGGAGGCTGGTAGGATAATAGGGAGGCTGGTAGGATAATAGGGAGGCTGGTAGGATAATAGTCAGGCTGGTAGGATAATAGGGAGGCTGGTAGGATAATAGGGAGGCTGGTAGGATAATAGGGAGCCTGGTAGGATAATAGGGAGACTGGTAGGATAATAGGGAGACTGGTATGATAATAGGGAGGCTGGTAGGATAATAGGGAGGCTTGTAGGATAATAGGGAGGCTGGTAGGATAATAGGAAGGCTGGTAGGATAATAGGGAGGCTGGTAGGATAATAGGGAGGCTGGTAGGATAATAGGGAGGCTGGTAGGATAATAGGGAGGCTGGTAGGATAATAGGGAGGTTGGTAGGATAATAGGGAGGCTGGTAGGATAATAGGGAGGCTGGTAGGATAATAGGGAGGTTGGTAGGATAATAGGGAGGCTGGTAGGATAATAGAGGCTGGTAGGATAATAGGGAGACTGGTAGGATAATAGGGAGGCTGGTAGGATAATAGGGAGGCTGGTAGGATAATAGGGAAACTTATAGGATAATAAGGAGGCTGGTAGGATAGAATAATGGGGAGAATTATAGGATGATAGGATAATAGGAAGGCTGTTGATAAGCCAATAGGGAGACTGGTAGAATGATGCTGATATGGATAATAGGGAGATTGGTAGGATAGGATAAGGATGCTGATAGGATAATAGGGATGCTGTAGGATAGAGAGATTGGTAGGATGATGCTGATAGGGTAATAGTGATGCCGATAGGATAATAGGGAGGCTGGTAGGATGCTGATAGAATAATAAGAATGCGGTAGATGTTGATAGGATAATGGGGAGGCTGATAGGATAAGAGGGATGTTGGTAGTATACTGATAGGATAAGAGGAATGATGGTAGAGTAATAGGGATGTTGATGGGATAATAGAAAGGCTGGTAGGATAATGGGGATGCCTCCTTTGCGACACTTGTTGTCAGTGTTCTTTGAAACACTAGTGTTGCCAGTGTTCTATGAAACACTGATGTTGTCAGTGTTCTTTGAAACACTAGTGTTGCCAGTGTTCTTTGAAATGCGTGTTGCCAGTGTTCTTTGAAACACTGATGTTGCCAATGTTCTTTGAAACACTGGTGTTGTCAGTGTTCTTTGAAACGCGTGTTGCCAGTGTTCTTTGAAACACTGGTGTTGCCAGTGTTCTTTGAAACACTGGTGTTGTCAGTGTTCTTTGAAACACTGGAGTTGTCAGTGTTCTTTGAAACACTGGTGTTGCCAGTGTTC
This sequence comes from Cherax quadricarinatus, assembly GCF_038502225.1. Lineage (NCBI taxonomy): Eukaryota > Metazoa > Arthropoda > Malacostraca > Decapoda > Parastacidae > Cherax > Cherax quadricarinatus. The sequence goes on along the minus strand of NC_091359.1, from coordinate 23,834,828 downwards.
TTTGAAACACTGGTGTTGTCAGTGTTCTTTGAAACACTGGAGTTGTCAGTGTTCTTTGAAACACTGGTGTTGTCAGTGTTCTATGAAACACTAGTGTTGCCAGTGTTCTTTGAAACACTGGTGTTCTCTGTGTTCTTTGAAACACTAGTGTTGCCAGTGTTCTTTGAAACACTAGTGTTGTCAGTGTTCTTTGAAACACTGGTTTTGTCAGTGTTCTTTGAAACGCTTGTTGTCAGTGTTCTTTGAAACACTGGTGTTGCCAGTGTTCTTTGAAACACTGATTTTGTCAGTGTTCTTTGAAACACTGGTGTTGTCAGTGTTCTCTGAAACACTGGTGTTCTCAGTGTTCTTTGAAACACTGGTGTTCTCTGTGTTCTTTGAAACACTAGTGTTGCCAGTGTTCTTTGAAACACTAGTGTTGTCAGTGTTCTTTGAAACACTGGTTTTGTCAGTGTTCTTTGAAACGCTTGTTGTCAGTGTTCTTTGAAACACTGGTGTTGCCAGTGTTCTTTGAAACACTGATTTTGTCAGTGTTCTTTGAAACACTGGTGTTGCCAGTGTTCTTTGAAACACTGATTTTGTAAGTGTTCTTTGAAACACTGGTGTTGCCAGTGTTCTTTGAAACACTGGTGTTGCCAGTTTTCTTTGAAACACTGATTTTGTCAGTGTTCTTTGAAACACTGGTGTTGCCAGTGTTCTATGAAACACTGATTTTGTCAGTGTTCTTTGAAACACTGGTGTTGTCAGTGTTCTATGAAACACTAGTGTTGCCAGTGTTCTTTGAAACACTGGTGCTGTCAGTGTTCTTTGAAACACTGGTGCTGTCAGTGTTCTCTGAAACACTGGTGTTCTCAGTGTTCTTTGAAACACTGGTGTTCTCAGTGTTCTTTGAAACACTAGTGTTGCCAGTGTTCTTTGAAACACTGGTGTTGCCAGTGTTCTTTGAAACACTAGTGTTGCCAGTGTTCTTTGAAACACTGGTGTTGTCAGTGTTCTTTGAAACACTGGTGTTGTCAGTGTTCTTTGAAACACGTGTTGCCAGTGTTCTGTGAAACACTGGTGTTGTCAGTGTTCTTTGAAACACGTGTTGCCAGTGTTCTTTGAAACACTAGTGTTGTCAGTGTTCTTTGAAACACTGGTGTTGTCAGTGTTCTTTGAAACACGTGTTGCCAGTGTTCTTTGAAACACTGGTGTTGCCAGTGATCTTTGAAACACTGGTGTTGCCAGTGTTCTTTGAAACACTGGTGTTGCCAGTGTTCTTTGAAACACTGGTGTTGCCAGTGTTCTTTGAAACACTGGTTTTGTCAGTGTTCTTTGAAACGCTTGTTGTCAGTGTTCTTTGAAACACTGGTGTTGCCAGTGTTCTTTGAAACACTGATTTTGTCAGTGTTCTTTGAAACACTGGTGTTGCCAGTGTTCTTTGAAACACTGATTTTGTCAGTGTTCTTTGAAACACTGGTGTTGCCAGTGTTCTTTGAAACACTGGTGTTGCCAGTGTTCTTTGAAACACTGGTGTTGCCAGTGATCTTTGAAACACTGGTGTTGCCAGTGTTCTTTGAAACACGTGTTGCCAGTGTTCTTTGAAACACTGGTGTTGTCAGTGTTCTTTGAAACACTGGTGTTGCCAGTGTTCTTTGAAACACTGGTGTTGCCAGTGTTCTTTGAAACACTGGTGTTGCCAGTGTTCTTTGAAACACTGGTGTTGCCAGTGTTCTTTGAAACACTGGTGTTGCCAGTGTTCTTTGAAACACTGGTGTTGCCAGTGTTCTTTGAAACACTGGTGTTGCCAGTGTTCTCAGCATTAGTCAGGGGGAAGATAAGGCTCCATACGTCATTTATATTGTGACAAATCTTGTGTTTATTCTGAGTCACATTCAGAGAACCGTAACCAAACATTCTGAGGGACTGACGACCGTGTTGTGTATATAGTTCTACAGTCTTCCCATTATGTCCCTCAGGTTGTATTGATAAATCCACTGAATGGCGAAACGTCTACAAATTAAGATACCCATGTATTGCACGTGTGTCTATTTCTCCATCTTGCCACGAACCTTCATTACGGTTCCAACTCCAACGGATAACGGCAGTGAGGTCTTGGGACCTGGAGATGGTAGTTTAACTGGTCTTGCAGGAGTGATTTACTCTGGACTATTTTATACTTTAAGTGATTAATCAGTTTCATTAGCTAACTGTATTCCCCTATCTCAATTATCATGTATCTTCCCCCCAGTTATCTCAATATCAGAGTTGGATCACCAATTGTTTTTCCATTTGTAACCAGGATAGTGTATGTGACACAGTCTGCTATTACTGCTAGCCGCCCACAGGATGGGCGTGGGTGGTATAATAACGATAATAAACTAAGTCTTGTTACTGCTACACTATTATTTTCATTGCGCAATAAACTCTGTCTATAATAGTTCAAATAGTCTTAACTACGGACAAAGATACTATGTCTTCAGTGCCACAACAGTGTCCAGAGAGCAAAAAGAAAGTCAGACTTCAGGGTAAAGCGTTTTATTGTGACTTATACCCTAGCGTGAAACATTTGTTAGGTTAAGTGGCAGATGTGCTTGTACCTAACATTTTATGGGTAATTCTAGCATTATCACTAACTGTGATACAATAATATCACAGTAAACAGGTGACATCACAAGATGTAATATTATCATAGTGGGAAAACTCAAAAATTGCAAGCGCATATTCCTTCATAATGTGAGAAATAACGGAAACGCTTGGAATTTCACGATTTTCTCAATGTTGTTATTTACTAAATAACTGAGAGTGAACACTTATTTTTTCCGTAGATCACAAGAAGATCACATCAGGGAATTTATTTGTAATGTTCAAACTAGTACTGTAACACAGCACTTTTTCAAATAAAGAATTACTCAAACTAAAGACTACTGGGGTTGCCACAAGAAGAAAGTGTTTGTGGTAGACAAGTGCTGCGTCTTACCTGGAGCTTACCTGGAGAGGGTTTCAGGGGTCAACGCCCCCTCGGCTCGGTCTGAGACCAAGCCTCATGGTGGATCAGGGTCTGATACAACCTAACATGTGTCAGGGGTCACTCATTCCATTAGTAAGACCAGTGATGATCAAGTTGGAAATGTGAGAAGTGAAAATCACATTGTGGGAAATATACGAACAAGAAGAAAAAACCTCAGTCATATATGGTCATAGGTTATTATTATGGGAGAACGCTAAACCCGTAGGGATTATACAGCGCCTGTGGGGATGGAAGGTATTCAGGCTCAAATCAGGGAGGACAGATCTAATTCCCTAGATCAAGAGCTCCTCACCAGCGTCAAGGAACCTCCCTTGAGGGATATGGTCTTTCAAGTCTTTGCATAAGTAAGCCACTGAATATCTCAGCAGGTATAGATGAACTCAGGGTAGTCACTAGCCTGATGGGACTGCTTCACTGTAGTCAGACATCACATACCGTACCCCTCAAGGAAGGTTCCTTGATGCTGGTGAGGGGTTCTTGATCTAGGGAATTGGATCTGTGCTCCAGTTCCCTGAATTGAGCCTGAATACCTACCATACCTCCCCCCCCCGACAGGTACTGTATAATCCCTGTGGGTTTAGTGCTCCCCTTGATAATAAATTTAGAGCTCTGAGCTGCACGATCTCACCAGAGCTCCTGATAGTGTACTCCGGGTAACGATCTCACCCAGAGCTCCTGATAGTGTACTCCGGGTAACGATCTCACGCAGAGCTCCTGATAGTGTACTCGGGTAACGATCTCACCCAGAGCTCCTGATAGTGTACTCCGGGTAACGATCTCACCCAGAGCTCCTGATAGTGTACTCGGGTAACGATCTCACCCAGAGCTCCTGATAGTGTACTCCGGGTAACGATCTCACCCAGAGCTCCTGATAGTGTACTCCGGGTAACGCTCTCACCCAGAGCTCCTGATAGTGTACTCCGGGTAGCAATCTCACCCAGAGCTCCTGATACTGTACTCTGGGTAGCGATCTCACCCAGAGCTCCTGATAGTGTACTCCGGGTAACGCTCTCACCCAGAGCTCCTGATAGTGTACTCGGGTAACGATCTCACCCAGAGCTCCTGATAGTGTACTCCGGGTAACGCTCTCACCCAGAGCTCCTGATAGTGTACTCGGGTAACGATCTCACCCAGAGCTCCTGATAGTGTACTCCGGGTAACGCTCTCACCCAGAGCTCCTGATAGTGTACTCGGGTAACGCTCTCACCCAGAGCTCCTGATAGTGTACTCCGGGTAATGCTCTCACCCAGAGCTCCTGATAGTGTACTCCGGGTAACGCTCTCACCCAGAGCTCCTGATAGTGTACTCGGGTAACGATCTCACCCAGAGCTCTTGATAGTGTACTCCGGGTAACACTCTCACCCAGAGCTCCTGATAGTGTACTCCGGGTAACGATCTCACCCAGAGCTCCTGATAGTGTACTCCGGGTAACGATCTCACCCAGAGCTCCTGATAGTGTACTCGGGTAACGATCTCACCCAGAGCTCCTGATAGTGTACTCCGGGTAACGATCTCACCCAGAGCTCCTGATAGTGTACTCTGGGTAACGATCTCACCCAGAGCTCCTGATAGTGTACTCTGGGTAACGATCTCACCCAGAGCTCCTGATAGTGTACTCCGGGTAACAATCTCACCCAGAGCTCCTGATAGTGTACTCCGGGTAACGATCTCACCCAGAGCTCCTGATAGTGTACTCCGGGTAACGCTCTCACCCAGAGCTCCTGATAGTGTACTCCGGGTAACGATCTCACCCAGAGCTCCTGATAGTGTACTCCAGGTAACGCTCTCACCCAGAGCTCCTGATAGTGTACTCCGGGTAACGATCTCACCCAGAGCTCCTGATAGTGTACTCCGGGTAGCAATCTCACCCAGAGCTCCTGATAGTGTACTCCGGGTAACGATCTCACCCAGAGCTCCTGATAGTGTACTCCGGGTAACGATCTCACCCAGAGCTCCTGATAGTGTACTCCAGGTAACGCTCTCACCCAGAGCTCCTGATAGTGTACTCCGGGTAACGCTCTCACCCAGAGCTCCTGATAGTGTACTCGGGTAACGATCTCACCCAGAGCTCCTGATAGTGTACTCTGGGTAACGCTCTCACCCAGAGCTCCTGATAGTGTACTCCGGGCAACGATCTCACCCAGAGCTCCTGATAGTGTACTCCGGGTAACGATCTCACCCAGAGCTCCTGATAGTGTACTCCGGGTAACGCTCTCACCCAGAGCTCCTGATAGTGTACTCGGGTAACAATCTCACCCAGAGCTCCTGATAGTGTACTCCGGGTAACGCTCTCACCCAGAGCTCCTGATAGTGTACTCCGGGCAACGATCTCACCCAGAGCTCCTGATAGTGTACTCCGGGTAACGATCTCACCCAGAGCTCCTGATAGTGTACTCCGGGTAACGCTCTCACCCAGAGCTCCTGATAGTGTACTCCGGGTAACGATCTCACCCAGAGCTCCTGATAGTGTACTCCGGGTAACGCTCTCACCCAGAGCTCCTGATAGTGTACTCTGGGTAGCAATCTCACCCAGAGCTCCTGATAGTGTACTCCGGGTATCGCTCTCACCCAGAGCTCCTGATAGTGTACTCCGGGTAACGATCTCACCCAGAGCTCCTGATAGTGTACTCCGGGTAACGATCTCACCCAGAGCTCCTGATAGTGTACTCCGGGTAACGCTCTCACCCGGAGCTCCTGATAGTGTACTCCGGGTAACGATCTCACCCAGAGCTCCTGATAGTGTACTCCGGGTAACGATCTCACCCAGAGCTCCTGATAGTGTACTCCGGGTAACGATCTCACCCAGAGCTCCTGATAGTGTACTCCGGGTAACGATCTCACCCAGAGCTCCTGATAGTGTACTCCGGGTAACGATCTTATGATAACTTCCACCTCGATGCTCTCTTAACTTCGCTGGTAACATATTTCACAAGAATTGCAGTTAGATCTTTTACACCGTCCAAAGACTGGCACATGACAGCGGCATCACACTGCCAAGTTGTAAGCAGACTAACTGCTCCAAATTTTGTTTTCCCTGTTGTTTTGATTTAGCAAGTTGCAACTCTGTTGTTTTCAGTCAGTGCTTGTGAAAGTGTGATATATTGAGTCAGCAGCGGCTTATCTCAGAAAAAGTGAGTGAGAGAGAGAGAGAAAGTCTCTTTATGGAAGGAGATAACAGAAGACAACAGGTGTCCCATAGCTCAGTTGGTAGCTCACTCGGCTGGCACATTGAGGTCCGTGGGGACCTAGTGATACAGTTGCATCAACAAGTGAGGTAGTGCTGGTTATACAGTAGCATCAACAAGTGAGGTAGTGCTGGTTATACAGTAGCATCAACAAGTGAGGTAGTGCTGGTTATACAGTAGCATCAACAAGTGAGGTAGTGCTGGTTATACAGTAGCATCAACAAGTGAGGTAGTGCTGGTTATACAGTAGCATCAACAAGTGAGGTAGTACTGGTGATACAGTAGCATCAACAAGTGAGGTAGTGCTGGTGATATAGTCTCGGACTCGTGCCTCATACAGTAGCATCAACAAGTAAGGTAGTACTGGTGATACAGTAGCATCAACAAGTAAGGTAGTACTGGTGATACAGTAGCATCAACAAGTGAGGTAGTGCTGGTGATATAGTCTCGGACTCGTGCCTCATACAGTAGCATCAACAAGTAAGGTAGTACTGGTGATACAGTAGCATCAACAAGTAAGGTAGTACTGGTGATACAGTAGCATCAACAAGTGAGGTAGTGCTGGTGATATAGTCTCGGACTAGTGCCTCATACAGTAGCATCAACAAGTAAGGTAGTGATGAATGGTTTCAAAACCGACAAGTTGAAGATTGAGACACTTATGCAGCATATGGGAATCTTTATTCAGGAAACGTTTCGCCACACAGTGGCTTCATCAGTCCAATACAAAGAGGAAGGCGTAAGGAGAGGAGGAGTATGAGGTAATCAGTCCCTCAGCCTGGAGTCGATGTGTTCAGTCCATCAATCTTGTAGAATGTACAGCATAGGGCCGTAGACGTGGCTTATATACTGTAGTGAGGTGACTTGAAGCAGACGGAGGCGGGATCATAGTGGTACCATCCACTAGTCGAAGTAGGTCTTTGTCCAAAGGTTGAACAAGCGTTGAAGAATTCTTTGTAAGAAGATCCCATGATGCTGCAGTGTCTGACAGTTGTGATGAATGGTTTGAAAAACCGCCTCCGTCTGCTTCAAGTCACCTCACTAAAGTATATAAGCCACGTCTACGGCCCTATGCTGTACATTCTACAAGATTGATGGACTGAACACATCGACTCCAGGCTGAGGGACTGATTACCTCATACTCCTCCTCTCCTTACGCCTTCCTCTTTGTATTGGACTGATGAAGCCACTGTGTGGCGAAACGTTTCCTGAATAAAGATTCCCATATGCTGCATAAGTGTCTCAATCTTCAAGTAAAGTAGTACTGGTGATACAGTAGCATCAACAAGGTAGTACTGGTGATACAGTAGCATCAACAAGTAAGGTAGTACTGGTGATACAGTAGCATCAACAAGTAAGGTAGTACTGGTGATATAGTCTCGGACTCGTGCCTCATACAGTAGCATCAACAAGTAAGGTAGTACTGGTGATACAGTAGCATCAACAAGTAAGGTAGTACTGGTGATATAGTCTCGGACTCGTGCCTCATACAGTAGCATCAACAAGTAAGGTAGTACTGGTAATACAGTAGCATCAACAAGTAAGGTAGTACTGGTGATATAGTCTCGGACTCGTGCCTCATACAGTAGCATCAACAAGTAAGGTAGTACTGGTGATACAGTAGCATCAACAAGTAAGGTAGTACTGGTGATACAGTAGCATCAACAAGTAAGGTAGTACTGGTGATACAGTAGCATCAACAAGTAAGGTAGTACTGGTGATATAGTCTCGGACTCGTGCCTCATACAGTAGCATCAACAAGTAAGGTAGTACTGGTGATACAGTAGCATCAACAAGTAAGGTAGTACTGGTGATATAGTCTCGGACTCGTGCCTCATACAGTAGCATCAACAAGTAAGGTAGTGCTGGTGATACAGTAGCATCAACAAGTGAGGTAGTGCTGGTGATATAGTCTCGGACTAGTGCCTCATACAGTAGCATCAACAAGTAAGGTAGTACTGGTGATACAGTAGCATCAACAAGTGAGGTAGTGCTGGTGATATAGTCTCGGACTAGTGCCTCATACAGTAGCATCAACAAGTAAGGTAGTACTGGTGATACAGTAGCATCAACAAGTAAGGTAGTGCTGGTGATATAGTCTCGGACTAGTGCCTCATACAGTAGCATCAACAAGTAAGGTAGTACTGGTGATACAGTAGCATCAACAAGTAAGGTAGTGCTGGTGATATAGTCTCGGACTAGTGCCTCATACAGTAGCATCAACAAGTAAGGTAGTACTGGTGATACAGTAGCATCAACAAGTGAGGTAGTGCTGGTGATATAGTCTCGGACTAGTGCCTCATACAGTAGCACCAACAAGTAAGGTAGTACTGGTGATACAGTAGCATCAACAAGTAAGGTAGTACTGGTGATACAGTAGCATCAACAAGTGAGGTAGTGCTGGTGATATAGTCTCGGACTAGTGCCTCATACAGTAGCATCAACAAGTAAGGTAGTACTGGTGATACAGTAGCATCAACAAGTAAGGTAGTACTGGTGATACAGTAGCATCAACAAGTGAGGTAGTGCTGGTGATATAGTCTCGGACTAGTGCCTCATACAGTAGCACCAACAAGTAAGGTAGTACTGGTGATACAGTAGCATCAACAAGTAAGGTAGTACTGGTGATACAGTAGCATCAACAAGTAAGGTAGTACTGGTGATACAGTAGCATCAACAAGTAAGGTAGTACTGGTGATACAGTAGCATCAACAAGTAAGGTAGTACTGGTGATACAGTAGCATCAACAAGTAAGGTAGTACTGGTGATACAGTAGCATCAACAAGTAAGGTAGTACTGGTGATACAGTAGCATCAACAAGTAAGGTAGTACTGGTGATACAGTAACATCAACAAGTGAGGTAGTGCTGGTGATACAGTAGCATCAACAAGTAAGGTAGTACTGGTGATACAGTAGCATCAACAAGTAAGGTAGTACTGGTGATACAGTAGCATCAACAAGTGAGGTAGTACTGGTGATACAGTAGCATCAACAAGTAAGGTAGTACTGGTGATACAGTAGCATCAACAAGTGAGGTAGTGCTGGTGATATAGTCTCGGACTAGTGCCTCATACAGTAGCATCAACAAGTAAGGTAGTACTGGTGATACAGTAGCACCAACAAGTGAGGTAGTGCTGGTGATATAGTCTCGGACTAGTGCCTCATACAGTAGCACCAACAAGTAAGGTAGTACTGGTGATACAGTAGCACCAACAAGTGAGGTAGTGCTGGTGATATAGTCTCGGACTAGTGCCTCATACAGTAGCATCAACAAGTAAGGTATTACTGGTGATACAGTAGCATCAACAAGTGAGGTAGTGCTGGTGATATAGTCTCGGACTAGTGCCTCATACAGTAGCACCAACAAGTAAGGTAGTACTGGTGATACAGTAGCATCAACAAGTGAGGTAGTGCTGGTGATATAGTCTCGGACTAGTGCCTCATACAGTAGCACCAACAAGTAAGGTAGTACTGGTGATACAGTAGCACCAACAAGTGAGGTAGTGCTGGTGATATAGTCTCGGACTAGTGCCTCATACAGTAGCACCAACAAGTAAGGTAGTACTGGTGATACAGTAGCATCAACAAGTGAGGTAGTGCTGGTGATATAGTCTCGGACTAGTGCCTCATACAGTAGCACCAACAAGTAAGGTAGTACTGGTGATACAGTAGCATCAACAAGTGAGGTAGTGCTGGTGATATAGTCTCGGACTAGTGCCTCATACAGTAGCACCAACAAGTGAGGTAGTGCTGGTGATATAGTCTCGGACTAGTGCCTCATACAGTAGCATCAACAAGTAAGGTAGTACTGGTGATACAGTAGCATCAACAAGTGAGGTAGTGCTGGTGATATAGTCTCGGACTCGTGCCTCATACAGTAGCATCAACAAGTGAGGTAGTGCTGGTGATATAGTCTCGGACTAGTGCCTCATACAGTAGCACCAACAAGTGAGGTAGTGCTGGTGATATAGTCTCGGACTCGTGCCTCATACAGTAGCATCAACAAGTGAGGTAGTGCTGGTGATATAGTCTCGGACTAGTGCCTCATACAGTAGCATCAACAAGTGAGGTAGTGCTGGTGATATAGTCTCGGACTAGTGCCTCATACAGTAGCACCAACAAATGAGGTAGTGCTGGTGATATAGTCTCGGTCTAGTGCCTCATACAGTAACATCAACAAGTGAGGTAGTGCTGGTGATATAGTCTCGGACTAGTGCCTCATACAGTAGCACCAACAAGTAAGGTAGTACTGGTGATACAGTAGCATCAACAAGTGAGGTAGTACTGGTGATATAGTCTCGGACTAGTGCCTCATACAGTAGCACCAACAAGTAAGGTAGTACTGGTGATACAGTAGCATCAACAAGTAAGGTAGTACTGGTGATACAGTAGCATCAACAAGTAAGGTAGTACTGGTGATACAGTAGCATCAACAAGTAAGGTAGTACTGGTGATATAGTCTCGGACTCGTGCCTCATACAGTAGCACCAACAAGTAAGGTAGTACTGGTGATACAGTAGCATCAACAAGTGAGGTAGTACTGGTGATATAGTCTCGGACTAGTGCCTCATACAGTAGCACCAACAAGTAAGGTAGTACTGGTGATACAGTAGCATCAACAAGTGAGGTAGTACTGGTGATATAGTCTCGGACTAGTGCCTCATACAGTAGCATCAACAAGTGAGGTAGTGCTGGTGATATAGTCTCGGACTAGTGCCTCATACAGTAGCACCAACAAGTGAGGTAGTGCTGGTGATATAGTCTCGGACTAGTGCCTCATACAGTAGCACCAACAAGTGAGGTAGTGCTGGTGATATAGTCTCGGACTCGTGCCTCATACAGTAGCATCAACAAGTAAGGTAGTACTGGTGATACAGTAGCATCAACAAGTGAGGTAGTGCTGGTGATATAGTCTCGGACTAGTGCCTCATACAGTAGCACCAACAAGTAAGGTAGTACTGGTGATACAGTAGCATCAACAAGTAAGGTAGTACTGGTGATACAGTAACATCAACAAGTGAGGTAGTGCTGGTGATATAGTCTCGGACTAGTGCCTCATACAGTAGCACCAACAAGTAAGGTAGTGCTGGTGATATAGTCTCGGACTAGTGCCTCATACAGTAGCACCAACAAGTGAGGTAGTGCTGGTGATATAGTCTCGGACTAGTGCCTCATACAGTAGCACCAACAAGTGAGGTAGTGCTGGTGATATAGTCTCGGACTAGTGCCTCATACAGTAGCACCAACAAGCACATTGTTCGCTGTTTATGGCTTCCTGCTCCTCACTTATTGCACACTTTCAAGAATGAATGTGGAAAGCTGTGAAGTGTTTACGATCATGAGAAACTCTGCCCATCCTTCACACGTCTGAGTTACAGCACCAAGTTACCATATACTGTGTGTATATGTGCTCACCTAAAGTATTTGTACTTACCTGCAGTATGTGTACTCACCTACACTATGTGTACTCACCTACAGTATGTGTACTCACCTACAGTATGTGTACTCACCTACAGTATGTGTACTCACCTACAGTATGTGTACTCACCTACACTATGTGTACTCACCTACACTATGTGTACTCACCTACAGTATGTGTACTCACCTACACTATGTGTACTCACCTACAGTATGTGTACTCACCTACAGTATGTGTACTCGCCTACACTATGTGTACTCACCTGCAGTATGTGTACTCACCTACAGTATGTGTACTCACCTACAGTATGTGTACTCACCTACACTATGTGTACTCACCTACAGTATGTGTACTCACCTACAGTATGTGTACTCACCTACAGTATGTGTACTCGCCTACACTATGTGTACTCACCTGCAGTATGTGTACTCACCTACAGTATGTGTACTCACCTACAGTATGTGTACTCACCTACACTATGTGTACTCACCTACACTATGTGTACTCAACTACAGTATGTGTACTCATCTATTTTATCATTATATTAATGTTATACAATACTTACAAAATGATGAATAAAACACCTATTCAACACTTGGGCATCGTTATTGCAGACACGTGTCTCCTACACATGAGTCACTGAGGATATCCACTGCAGCACATGTGTCTTATTCATCACCTATTTTTGGTTGTAAGGGCCAAATCTCAGCTTTTGGTCTTGCCTTTTAACAGACCTTTCTATAGACCGTTATCTGGCTCACTGTCTCTTTCCCTACGGATTCTTCAAGCTGTGTTTGATGTATTTCTCGTACAATTCCTTCCAGGTCATTCCACTGGTTGACCACCTTAAGGCTGAAGAAATAATTCCTATCTTCCCTGCAGCATACGACCTAGTAGCTTGTGCTACTAGGTCGGATGTCGTGCTCCTCCCTTAAGTGAATGTGACTGACCTATCTAGGTCAAGGCATTGGTTTAAACAGGTAGGAGAATTGGACCTGCCTCTCATGGGCTAGTAGGCCTGCTGCAGTGTTCTTTCTTTCTTATGATCTTATATTCTTATCCTTTAAACGTGTCCTTGTGTAACCATTTCCTATCTCTGGTACAGTCTATCCTTCAAGCTCGTACAGTTCCTAAGTACGTGACTGTGTCACCTTCAAGCTCGTACAGTTCCTAAGTACGTGACTGTGTCACCTTCAAGCTCGTACAGTTCCTAAGTACGTGACTGTGTCACCTTCAAGCTCGTACAGTTCCTAAGTACGTGACTGTATCACCTTCAAGCTCGTACAGTTCCTAAGTACGTGACTGTGTCACCTGCACCTGTGCTATAATGTCGTCAAGTTCAGCTTACGTAGCTTCTCAAAGTTCAGTTTCCTTAGCTCCAAGTTCAGTCTTGGAACACTTGATCCAGTTTTCTGACACGCTTTTTCATGTGTGGGTTCGATGTTTGTGCTGCATACGTCAGTATGTTTAACTGTTGAGATTCCTGAAGGCTGATCATAGGCTGTGGCAGACCCACAGTCACTGTAGGGGTTATTTAGTTAGGGTGCACCCCATATCTAGGTCTAAATTTGCTCCTTGTGGCAAATTTGAAGCCGCTATATTGGCATACACCCGACATACACCCCTGTGACGTATTAGTATGTGACCGACAACTTATCTGACGATATAATCAGTATGTACTATGCTCAGCTCTGGAAATATATATGCTCTGTATATACTATCCCCAGTCCTTGGTCCTCCTTTATGTATACTTATATCTACTGTTCCCTACCCCTGTAATCAGTTTATGGTCATATTTCCCCAGTTTTCGTAACCCTACACTTGTAGGTGTTGACTTCCTGTAGCAACTTGTCTGGACAATTCTTCAGCTTCTCCACGTCCAGTTGTAGCCTTGACACCCGTCCTTGCCAGGCCCCATACATTATTTTCTTCCATTATATCTACTCCTGTACTTACTCTCTTCCTTTTGTTTTTAGGTAGTCGCTGATACATTCGAGCACTCTCTATTTACTCCTACCCATTTTTCTACGCTTTGGAATAATCTCTAGCACGGGCTTATGCTAACCTCACTCAACGTGACTCACGAAATCGTAATGACACGATTGCAAACAAACCATACTTCGGGTGGGGTTAGAACCCGCGATTAGTTACAAAACTTGCACACGAAAATCACTCACTACGAAAGCAAAAGACTTGGCAGACGATGCAACATCCCCCCAATGAAAAGCAGAGGTGTCACTAGCACGTTAAGAGACCATACAATAAGTGTCAGGGGCCCGAGACTGTTCAACTGCCTCCCAGCATACATAAGGGGGATTACCAACAGACCCCTGGCAGTCTTCAAGCTGGCACTGGACAAGCACCTAAAGTCGGTTCCTGATCAGCCGGGCTGTGGCTCGTACGTTGGTTTGCGTGCAGCCAGCAGCAACAGCCTGGTTGATCAGGCTCTGATCCACCAGGAGGCCTGGTCACAGACCGGGCCGCGGGGGCGTTGACCCCCGGAACTCTCTCCAGGTAAACTCCAGACTGTCGCGTTAGCGACGGTGGCTAATGCAACGGTCTGGAGTTTTGTGATTCTCTGATCGCTGGTTCTAACCCCACCCGTAGTATGGTTTTTTTTTCTATGCTAACCTCCATATGGTGTATAGAAATATACCTAGTTGGATGAATATTATTAGAGCCAAGTGGCCCAGTGGTTAACGCACTGACCTGTGAGTTCTATGACTCACTTGCCATGGTTCAAACCCCACCCGTTCCCTGATTTGACAAATGTTTTCTTGCACTCCAAGAAAATGCAGTTCATCCATTAATGTCGTTCTTGTTTCGTCTTTGTGAGTGTCAGGAACTGCAGCAAGTACTTGAAACAGGATTTTCCTTCCTTAAATCAATGATCCTTAACTCTGAGAGATCTTCTCTTCAGATATTCTTCTCCTTTCAATCTTATAAAAGTTTTAGAAATATATATGTTAAATATATTGGTCTATAATTCGGTGCCTCTTGTCTGGTCCCATTTTTTACATATATTGGGACCACATTGGTCTTATCTTCCTGTTTTCTGGTATTTGCTCTTACTGGAAAGACTGGTGGAAAATCTTTCCTTTTGGGTCATACATTGGTTCATCTCCTCTCGATACCCACACACAGATGATGTCTGGGCCCATTAATTTTATGCCAAATTAACTATTTTCTGGCACCTGTTGATCTGTTCTGACAACAGCTTCTTCAGGTACATTAAGTTGTTATGTGAAGATCTTATTTTACTCTGAGTTCTTCCTTTTGTTTTATCATTACGTTCTTAACGGTGATCTCTGGTATGCGGCTGCGAGTAACAATAGTTCGCTTGATAATATAAAATACCGACAGGTTCATGGTTAAGACACATGTGAGATAGTTGGGTATCTATATTGTTGAAACGTTTCGCCTACACAGTAACCTTCTTCTGTCAAATACAGAGGCAGCAGGTGTAGTGAAATGATGTAATCAGTACATCAACTTAGGAGAAAAAGTATTTGAGGGGATCAGTCCCTCATCCTGGAGATGAGAGACTGATCTCCTCTTCTGTGGTATCATCAGTTCTCCTGAATAACTTTACAAAGTATATACTCTATCATCACAGTCTGGCTGTACGTCGGGCTGAGAGGGTATAATAACTGTCGAAACTAGTCACAGGTATGCAGGAATAGGGAGGAGGGGAGTGCGATGAGTGTGTCAGGTGGGTAGGGGTGTAATATGTGACTGAAAAGTATAACGAGAAAGATGAGATAATGAGTGAAAGGTGGGAAGAAGGAGGGTTGGGAGTGAGAAATGTGGGCGGGATGAGAGGGAAGAGATTGCTCCCTCTGGGAGGGTTGCAGAACGATACGCACGAGGTATAATTATGTGGATGATAGGTGGGGTGAGTGGGAGGTATGATTGTAGGTGTGGGATAGGTAACATGGCGCACTGCTCAACATTGTATATAAATAACCTGCGAATATAAGAATGAAACATAATGTTTCGGTACGACTTCGACCATTAACTAGCCACACATAAGTGCCAAGTGAAGGGAGCCAGGGGATGGGAGTAGTAGTATTGTAATGGTGGTAGTGGTGGTGGTAGTAGTAGTATTGTAGTAGTAACACAAGTGGAAATAGGAAGGTGGGTTTTGTCTGGCGCGGTTTTGTCTTACCTCAGCTCTTGTGCAGTGCTCCTGTCTTCTCTTCTTATACACTACCGTCACTACTACTGCTGCAACAGTTTCTTTGCAACCACTCCGCTGTTTGCTCCTTCTTTCATTACCACTACTACCTTCTTATTGCCACCTCTACCACTAGTACACTGCTGCTGCTGCTACAATACTGCTACTCCCTCCTGTTCTACCATTACCGTCTCTCCCACACACACACAAACACACACACACACACACTAGCACTAGCACCTAAAGTCGGTTCCTGACCAGCCGGGCTGTGGCTCGTACGTTGGTTTGCGTGCAGCCAGCAGCAACAGCCTGGTTGATCAGGCTCTGATCCACCAGGAGGCCTGGTCACAGACCGGGCCGCGGGGGCGTTGACCCCCGAAACTCTCCAGGTAAACACACACACACACACACACACACTCGCGCGCGCGCGTCGGTCGTCTCTCACCGAGGCAGGGTGACCCAAAAAGAAAGAAAATTCCCGAAAAGAAAATACTTTTATCATCAACACTTTCACCTCACTCATACATAATCACTGTCTTTGCAGAGGCGCCCAGATACGACAGTTAAGAAGTTCCTCCAAACTGTCAATATCCCAGACCCATCCTTTAAAGTGTAGGCATTGTACGTCCCATTTCCAGGACTCAAGTCCGGCTAAATCTGTAATAACCGGTTTCCCTGAATCCCTTCACTAAATATTACCCTGCTCACACTCCAACAGCTCATCAAGTCCCAAAAACCACTCGTCTCTATTTACTCCTAACACGCTCACACACGCTTGCTGGAAGTCCATGCCCCTCGCCCACAAAACCTCCTTTACTCCCTCCCCCCAACCTTTTCGAGGACTACCCCTACCCCTCCTTCCTCCCCCTACAGATTTATACGCTCTCCAAGCCATTCTACTTTGATCCATTCTCTCTAAATGACCAAACCACCTCAACAGCCCATCTTCAGCCCTCTGACTAATACTTTTAGTAACTCCACACCTTCTCCTAATTTCCACACTCCGAATTCTTCTGGATGCCTTCCCTTCACGCTTCTCTTATTCACTGTAACACTTTGCTCACCTCATTGAGTCAGCTCTCTCCAAGGTTGTTAGCAACATGGTTAGAGATAAGATAAGATAAGATTTCGTTCGGATTTTTAACCCCGGAGGGTTAGCCACCCAGGATAACCCAAGAAAGTCAGTGCGTCATCGAGGACTGTCTAACTTATTTCCATTGGGGTCCTTAATCTTGTCCCCCAGGATGCGACCCACACCAGTCGACTAACACCCAGGTACCTATTTGCTGCTAGGTGAACAGGACAACAGGTGTAAGGAAACGTGTCGGAATGTTTCCACCCGCCGGGAATCGAACCCGGGCCCTCCGTGTGTGAAGCGGGAGCTTTAGCCACCAGGCATTAACCCACTTCGTGGGACCATCTTGGACACGACGAAAAAGACTGATAACAATCCTGACGACCGTCCTACAGTGAAACAATCCATCCTTCTCAGCACTAAGGACTTTTCATCGCCGTCTACTTCAACGATGACGAAGCTGACAAGATCATCACCTCACCTGTGAACGTTCTCAAGGACCGTGAGTTCGAAGTGGCTTCTTCCTCTGCGTTGAGGGCCGAAAAATCGGTATTCATAAAGAAACGTCGCGAAGTCACTAACCAAGCATCAGGCGACATAAAACAACTCATTGAAGATCAAAATTACTGAACCACCGTCGACTCCACAAAAATTCCACCTGTCAGCTCTGTGTTCAAGGTCACCTTTGCTGAATCTCCATGGCATCTCAGGCATGGACTGCTCTTTGAAGAAAAATAAATATTACTGCAACTGCAGCACTGAAAGACACGCTCATAAGGACTGCACTTTTCCCTCTCAACCGAAATGTTTCAACTATAAGAGTGATCACACTCTTGCAGCCAATTGCTCTCTCTCAGGAAAGGAACACTGCAACAGGCCTACTGACCCATGCGAAGCAGGTCCATGCCACCCCCTGGGCCTAGAACAATGACCACCTAGTCAGGTCACTTCCACTTCAGGAAGGAGCACGGCACCAGGCCTGATAGCCCAAGCTAGTCAGGTCCAACTCACACCCACCCACACCTACTCATGTATTTATAGAACCTGGAAAAAAACAGCAATTCCTCACTACACCTTCGAACAAGAACATGATGTTCACCAACTCCACTCTCGACTCTTTAATGGAGCTGTTTACCTGGAGTTTACCTGGAGAGAGTTCCGGGGATCAACGCTCCCGCGGCCCGGTCTGTGACCAGTCCAAAACATCTCCAACACGACAAGTCCAATATTTTGTGAAATAATTTATTGAAGACTTCGACAATTGTACACAACTCATGCACTTTCCTAAAGAAGTGTTTAACAATTTTAAGAATGGGTCGTTCCAAATAAGACAGTAAACTGAGCCCCAGAAGTTCGGCGCCCGCCAGCCGTCCCCAGCCTGATGACTGTTACCCTTCACCATACAGTACTCAGCTGCTGGGTTAAGCCCTGGCTTTGTTTATACGACGGAAGACACTCCTCTCAGGTGCTATTCTTCGCCTGTCTCGCTGCCTCATTCTTTCTTTGCCTAAGAGTTTATCATCATCAGTATCAATTATCATCATCATCAATCATCATCATCGCACTTCTCAGTGTGATTAGTTAATGGTCCAAGTTGAACTGAAATGTCGTCATAAATTTCAGTCTCCTACGTGCGGGTTGTGTGTGTTGTTCCAGTCAGGGTATTGTGCCTTTCTGCTCCCCAACATTGTATGTGTGGGATAAGGAACACGGAACACTACTCAACATTGTATGTGTGGGATAAGGAACACGGAACACTGCTCAACATTGTATGTGTGGGATAAGGAACACGGAACACTGCTCAACATTGTATGTGTGGGATAAGGAACACGGAACACTGCTCAACATTGTATGTGTGGGATAAGGAACACGGAACGCTACTCAACATTGTATGTGTGGGATAAGGAACACGGAACACTACTCAACATTGTATGTGTGGGATAAGGAACACGGAACGCTACTCAACATTGTATGTGTGGGATAAGGAACACGGAACGCTACTCAACATTGTATGTGTGGGATAAGGAACACGGAACGCTACTCAACATTGTATGTGTGGGATAAGGAACACGGAACGCTACTCAACATTGTATGTGTGGGATAAGGAACACGGAACACTACTCAACATTGTATGTGTGGGATAAGGAACACGGAACGCTACTCAACATTGTATGTGTGGGATAAGGAACACGGAACGCTACTCAACATTGTATGTGTGGGATAAGGAACACGGAACACTGCTCAACATTGTATGTGTGGGATAAGGAACACGGAACACTGCTCAACATTGTATGTGTGGGATAAGGAACACGGAACACTGCGCAACATTGTATGTGTGGGATAAGGAACACGGAACACTGCTCAACATTGTATGTGTGGGATAAGGAACACGGAACACTGCGCAACATTGTATGTGTGGGATAAGGAACACGTAACACTGCTCAACATTGTATGTGTGGGATAAGGAACACGGAACACTGCTCAACATTGTATGTGTGGGATAAGGAACACGGAACACTGCTCAACATTGTATGTGTGGGATAAGGAACACGGAACACTGCTCAACATTGTATGTGTGGGATAAGGAACACGGAACGCTACTCAACATTGTATGTGTGGGATAAGGAACACGGAACACTACTCAACATTGTATGTGTGGGATAAGGAACACGGAACGCTACTCAACATTGTATGTGTGGGATAAGGAACACGGAACGCTACTCAACATTGTATGTGTGGGATAAGGAACACGGAACGCTACTCAACATTGTATGTGTGGGATAAGGAACACGGAACGCTACTCAACATTGTATGTGTGGGATAAGGAACACGGAACACTACTCAACATTGTATGTGTGGGATAAGGAACACGGAACGCTATTCAACATTGTATGTGTGGGATAAGGAACACGGAACGCTACTCAACATTGTATGTGTGGGATAAGGAACACGGAACACTGCTCAACATTGTATGTGTGGGATAAGGAACACGGAACACTGCTCAACATTGTATGTGTGGGATAAGGAACACGGAACACTGCGCAACATTGTATGTGTGGGATAAGGAACACGGAACACTGCTCAACATTGTATGTGTGGGATAAGGAACACGGAACACTGCGCAACATTGTATGTGTGGGATAAGGAACACATAACACTGCTCAACATTGTATGTGTGGGATAAGGAACACGGAACACTGCTCAACATTGTATGTGTGGGATAAGGAACACGGAACACTGCTCAACATTGTATGTGTGGGATAAGGAACACGGAACACTGCGCAACATTGTATGTGTGGGATAAGGAACACGGAACGCTACTCAACATTGTATGTGTGGGATAAGGAACACGGAACGCTACTCAACATTGTATGTGTGGGATAAGGAACACGGAACGCTACTCAACATTGTATGTGTGGGATAAGGAACACGGAACACTGCTCAACATTGTATGTGTGGGATAAGGAACATGGAACACTACTCAACATTGTATGTGTGGGATAAGGAACACGGAACATTACTCAACATTGTATGTGTGGGATAAGGAACACGGAACACTGCTCAACATTGTATGTGTGGGATAAGGAACACGGAACACTGCTCAACATTGTATGTGTGGGATAAGGAACACGGAACACTGCTCAACATTGTATGTGTGGGATAAGGAACACGGAACACTACTCAACATTGTATGTGTGGGATAAGGAACACGGAACGCTACTCAACATTGTATGTGTGGGATAAGGAACACGGAACACTACTCAACATTGTATGTGTGGGATAAGGAACACGGAACGCTACTCAACATTGTATGTGTGGGATAAGGAACACGGAACGCTACTCAACATTGTATGTGTGGGATAAGGAACACGGAACGCTACTCAACATTGTATGTGTGGGATAAGGAACACGGAACACTACTCAACATTGTATGTGTGGGATAAGGAACACGGAACGCTACTCAACATTGTATGTGTGGGATAAGGAACACGGAACACTGCTCAACATTGTATGTGTGGGATAAGTAACACGGAACGCTACTCAACATTGTATGTGTGGGATAAGGAACACGGAACGCTACTCAACATTGTATGTGTGGGATAAGGAACACGGAACACTACTCAACATTGTATGTGTGGGATAAGGAACACGGAACGCTACTCAACATTGTATGTGTGGGATAAGGAACACGGAACGCTACTCAACATTGTATGTGTGGGATAAGGAACACGGAACACTGCTCAACATTGTATGTGTGGGATAAGGAACACGGAACAATACTCAACATTGTATGTGTGGGATAAGGAACACGGAACATTACTCAACATTGTATGTGTGGGATAAGGAACACGGAACACTACTCAACATTGTATGTGTGGGATAAGGAACACGGAACACTACTCAACATTGTATGTGTGGGATAAGGAACACGGAACACTACTCAACATTGTATGTGTGGGATAAGGAACACGGAACGCTACTCAACATTGTATGTGTTGGATAAGGAACACGGAACACTACTCAACATTGTATGTGTGGGATAAGGAACACGGAACGCTACTCAACATTGTATGTGTGGGATAAGGAACACGGAACGCTACTCAACATTGTATGTGTTGGATAAGGAACACGGAACACTGCTCAACATTGTATGTGTGGGATAAGGAACACGGAACACTACTCAACATTGTATGTGTGGGATAAGGAACACGGAACGCTACTCAACATTGTATGTGTGGGATAAGGAACACGGAACACTACTCAACATTGTATGTGTGGGATAAGGAACACGGAACGCTACTCAACATTGTATGTGTGGGATAAGGAACACGGAACACTGCTCAACATTGTATGTGTGGGATAAGTAACACGGAACGCTACTCAACATTGTATGTGTGGGATAAGGAACACGGTACGCTACTCAACATTGTATGTGTGGGATAAGGAACACGGAACACTACTCAACATTGTATGTGTGGGATAAGGAACACGGAACGCTACTCAACATTGTATGTGTGGGATAAGGAACACGGAACGCTACTCAACATTGTATGTGTGGGATAAGGAACACGGAACACTGCTCAACATTGTATGTGTGGGATAAGGAACACGGAACAATACTCAACATTGTATGTGTGGGATAAGGAACACGGAACATTACTCAACATTGTATGTGTGGGATAAGGAACACGGAACACTACTCAACATTGTATGTGTGGGATAAGGAACACGGAACACTACTCAACATTGTATGTGTGGGATAAGGAACACGGAACACTACTCAACATTGTATGTGTGGGATAAGGAACACGGAACGCTACTCAACATTGTATGTGTGGGATAAGGAACACGGAACACTGCTCAACATTGTATGTGTGGGATAAGGAACACGGAACGCTACTCAACATTGTATGTGTGGGATAAGGAACACGGAACGCTACTCAACATTGTATGTGTTGGATAAGGAACACGGAACACTGCTCAACATTGTATGTGTGGGATAAGGAACACGGAACACTACTCAACATTGTATGTGTGGGATAAGGAACATGGAACACTACTCAACATTGTATGTGTGGGATAAGGAACACGGAACACTACTCAACATTGTATGTGTGGGATAAGGAACACGGAACACTACTCAACATTGTATGTGTGGGATAAGGAACACGGAACACTGCTCAACATTGTATGTGTGGGATAAGGAACACGGAACACTACTCAACATTGTATGTGTGGGATAAGGAACACGGAACACTGCTCAACATTGTATGTGTGGGATAAGGAACACGGAACACTACTCAACATTGTAAGTGTGGGATAAGGAACACGGAACACTACTCAACATTGTATGTATGGGATAAGGAACACGGAACACTACTCAACATTGTATGTGTGGGGTAAGGAACACGGAACGCTACTCAACATTGTATGTGTGGGATAAGGAACACGGAACACTACTCAACATTGTATGTGTGGGATAAGGAACACGGAACACTACTCAACATTGTATGTGTGGGATAAAGAACACGGAACACTGCTCAACATTGTATGTGTGGGATAAGGAACACGGAACGCTACTCAACATTGTATGTATGGGATAAGGAACACGGAACACTACTCAACATTGTATGTGTGGGGTAAGGAACACGGAACGCTACTCAACATTGTATGTGTGGGATAAGGAACACGGAACGCTACTCAACATTGTATGTATGGGATAAGGAACACGGAACACTACTCAACATTGTATGTGTGGAGTAAGGAACACGGAACGCTACTCAACATTGTATGTGTAGGATAAGGAACACGGAACGCTACTCAACATTGTATGTGTGGGATAAGGAACACGGAACACTACTCAACATTGTATGTGTGGGATAAGGAACACGGAACACTACTCAACATTGTATGTGTGGGATAAGGAACACGGAACACTACTCAACATTGTATGTGTGGGATAAGGAACACGGAACGCTACTCAACATTGTATGTGTGGGATAAGGAACACGGAACACTGCTCAACATTGTATGTGTGGGATAAGGAACACGGAACACTACTCAACATTGTATGTGTGGGATAAGGAACACGGAACACTACTCAACATTGTATGTGTGGGATAAGGAACACGGAACACTACTCAACATTTTAATGGCTTTTTTCACCATTGCTGCCATTGTTACATTCTTCCCGGTTCCTCACTAACAACCTCTCGCCATTTTCGCCTTATCTTCAAACCTCAGCTTCGTTAACTTCCTTCCTTCGTAGTATTTATCTTTGTATAAATATTTTCTTTTAAGAACATAAGAACATAAGAACGAAGGAACACTGCAGAAGGCCTACTGGCCCATGCGAGGCAGGTCCAAGTCTCCTACCGGCTTAAGCCAATGCACCCAACCTAGTCAGGTCAGGTCACATTGACTTAAGGGAGGAACACGGCAACCGACCTGGTAGCACAAGCTATCAGGTCTAACTCACACCCACCCACATCTACTCATGTATTTATCCAACCTATTTTTAAAGCTACACAACGTTCTGGCCTCTATAACGGTACTTGGGAGTTTGTTCCACTTTCTTAGGTTAAGTTCTAAGTCCAGACACGTTTACCCATTCCTCTACTATTTGCATTAATAATCTCAACAAACTTGACTACGTTAAGTTTTCCTTGTTTCCACAATGCGCAATATTAATTATATAATGTAAACAATGTCACAGTGTTTATTTAGTCTTTAAGTGTTCTCTATGTCACTTCTTCTCCCTGCTAAAGCAAAAGACTAAGCAGAAGGGAGGCCATAAGTACACTAAAACACAGTAAGTGTCCGGGGTCCAAGACTGTTCAACAGCCTCCCACCACGCATAAGGGAAATATAAACAAACTATACCCCTGGCCGGGATTGAACCCGCGGTCATAGAGTCTCAAAACTCCAGCCCGTCGCGTTAGCCACTAGACCAGCTAGCCACAATAAGATTCATCCAACTAGGTATATTTCTACACCATAGGAAAGTTAAGCAGTATAATGTGATCCTTTACTGACAACGTTTCGCCCACGTAGTGGGGTTTATCAAGTCACAAAGAGGTCTGTAGATGAATGGTTCACAGAACCGACACGTTGATGAATTAAGACACATGTGCAACTCTTGGGTATCTTTATTAAGGAAACGTTTCGCCACAAAGTGGCTTCATCAGTCCATACACAGGAGAAGCTTGAAGAACAGGAGTAGAATGACGTAATCAGTCCCTCAACCTTGAGTCGATGTGGTCAGTCCATCAATCTTGAATAGATTGATGGACTGGTAATGTCCTTGATGGTGGTGGATGTAGAAGCAGATACTTGGAATGACGTTTTGGAGAAGATGTTGGAAACGTGTTTGGCAATGGAGTTGGTGGGGAGGACTATGTATTGACAACTGGAACAACTTTTATGGCAAACATGATATGTATGCAAGGGATGGGGTTCATCTCTCTGGGGCAGGGGTGGTAGCACTTGCAGACTCGATTGAGAAGGCCATTGGTGAAATGCCTATGATTTTAAACTGATGGAAGATAGAGGTATGGGTGTGTGTGGGAAACAAGCAGGTTGCAACACTAGGGTTGGAAACAGTAAATGTATAAAAGGCATTCAGCATGAAGTTATAAATAAAGACAATAGAACAGGTCAGAAAACAAAGGGGGACAGCAGAGGGCAGCAAGGGACTAGCTCCCTTAAGGTTTACTATACTAATAGCAGGAGTGTTAGAAATAAGATAGATGAGCTAAGATTAATTGCAAGTGCAGGAAACATAGATATTATTGCTATAACAGAGACCTGGCTCAATCTGAAAGATAGAGAGATGCCATCTGAATGTCACATACAAGGCTATAAATTATTCCACACTGACAGGGTCAACAGGAAAGGTGGTGGAGTAGCGATGTATGTCAGAGACAATTTAAATTGTTGTGTTAGACAAGATATTAAATTAGAAGCGTCAGCCACTGAATCTGTTTGGTTACAGCTTCTCGAGGGCCGAGAAAAACTAATTTTGGGTGTGATTTACAGGGCCCCAAATCTTGATAGGGAGTGCAGTAAACTTCTATGGGACGAAATTCGTAAGGCATCTACATACGAAAATGTTGTGCTAATGGGAGATTTCAACTATAGACAGATTGACTGGAGCAATTTGACAGGAAATTTAGAGTCGGGTGACTTTCTTGATACGATCCAGGATTGTTTTTTAAAACAGTTTGTGACAGAGCCAACTAGGGGAAATAACCTCCTTGACTTGGTTCTTGCCAGTAGGGAAACACTAATTAATAATCTTGAGGTTAATGATGAGCTTGGGGAGAGTGATCACAAATCACTCAGTTTTAACATATCATGGAATTCCCCTAATAATGGCAATCAAGTCTCCGTCCCTGACTTTCGCTTGGCTGATTTCATAGGACTGAAAAATTACTTAGGTGGGCTGAACTGGAATGACCTGACTAGGGGTCAGGTAGGTGGTGATGGTTGCCGATATGATGCTTTCCAGGGCATAGTTCTAGCTGCTCAGTCAAATTATGTTCCAAATAGGGAAATCAGATCAAACAAAAATGATCCTAAATGGATGAACAATAGATTAAAATATCTGATTGGTCAAAAGAGAGGCATATATAGGCAAATCAAAAGAGGAGAGGGGCAATTAAGAAATCGATATATTCAGTTAAAGAGAGAAATAAAAAAGGGAATTAGAAAAGCAAAAAGAGATTATGAGGTTAAAGTTGCAAGAGAATCGAAGACTAACCCAAAAGGATTCTTTCAGGTATACAGAAGTAAGATCAGGGACAAGATAGGCCCACTCAAAAGTTCCTCGGGTCAGCTCACTGACAGTGATAAGGAAATGTGTAGAATTTTTAACACATACTTCCTCTCAGTTTTTACACAGGAGGATACCAGTGATATTCCAGTAATGATAAATTATGTAGAACAGGACGATAATAAACTGTGCACTATTAGGGTCACAAGTGACATGGTCCTTAGGCAAATAGATAAATTAAAACCTAACAAATCCCCAGGCCCTGATGAACTGTATGCAAGGGTTCTAAAGGAATGTAAAGAGGAGCTTAGCACACCTTTGGCTAATCTTTTCAACATATCACTACAAACTGGCATGGTGCCAGATAAGTGGAAAATGGCAAATGTGATACCTATTTTCAAAACAGGTGACAGGTCCTTAGCTTCGAACTATAGACCAATAAGCCTAACCTCCATAGTGGGAAAATTTATGGAATCAATAATTGCCGAGGCAGTTCGTAGCCACCTTGAAAAGCATAAATTAATCAACGAATCTCAGCATGGTTTTACAAAGGGACGTTCCTGCCTTACGAATTTATTAACTTTTTTCACTAAGGTATTTGAGGAGGTAGATCATGGTAACGAATATGATATTGTGTATATGGACTTCAGTAAGGCTTTTGACAGGGTCCCACATCAGAGACTATTGAGGAAAATTAAAGCACATGGAATAGGAGGAGAAATTTTTTCCTGGATAGAGGCATGGTTGACAAATAGGCAGCAGAGAGTTTGCATAAATGGGGAGAAATCAGAGTGGGGAAGCGTCACGAGCGGTGTTCCACAGGGGTCAGTGTTGGGCCCCCTGCTGTTCACAATCTACATAAACGACATAGATGAGGGCATAAAGAGCGACATCGGCAAGTTTGCCGATGACACCAAAATAGGCCGTCGAATTCATTCTGACGAGGACATTC
Organism: Cherax quadricarinatus; assembly: GCF_038502225.1. NCBI lineage: Eukaryota > Metazoa > Arthropoda > Malacostraca > Decapoda > Parastacidae > Cherax > Cherax quadricarinatus. The sequence goes on along the minus strand of NC_091359.1, from coordinate 23,807,736 downwards.
GAGCACTCCAGGAAGATTTGAATAGACTGATGCAGTGGTCGGAGAAGTGGCAGATGCAGTTTAATATAGACAAATGCAAAGTTCTAAATGTTGGACAGGACAATAACCATGCCACATATAAACTAAATAATGTAGATCTTAATATTACGGATTGCGAAAAAGATTTAGGAGTTCTGGTTAGCAGTAATCTGAAACCAAGACAACAGTGCATAAGTGTTCGCAATAAAGCTAATAGAATCCTTGGCTTCATATCAAGAAGCATAAATAATAGGAGTCCTCAGGTTGTTCTTCAACTCTATACATCCTTGGTTAGGCCTCATTTAGATTATGCTGCACAGTTTTGGTCACCGTATTACAGAATGGATATAAATTCTCTGGAAAATGTACAAAGGAGGATGACAAAGATGATCCCATGTATCAGAAACCTTCCCTATGAGGATAGACTAAGGGCCCTGAAACTGCACTCTCTAGAAAGACGTAGAATTAGGGGGGATATGATTGAGGTTTATAAGTGGAAGACAGGAATAAATAAAGGGGATGTAAATAGTGTGCTGATAATATCTAGCCTAGACAGGACTCGCAGCAATGGTTTTAAGTTGGAAAAATTCAGATTCAGGAGGGATATAGGAAAGTACTGGTTTGGTAATAGAGTTGTGGATGAGTGGAACAAACTCCCAAGTACCGTTATAGAGGCCAGAACGTTGTGTAGCTTTAAAAATAGGTTGGATAAATACATGAGTAGATGTGGGTGGGTGTGAGTTAGACCTGATAGCTTGTGCTAACGGGTCGGTTGCCGTGTTCCTCCCTTGAGTCAATGTGACCTGACCTGACTAGGTTGGGTGCATTGGCTTAAGCCGGTAGGGACTTGGACCTGCCTCGCATGGGCCAGTAGGCCTTCTGCAGTGTTCCTTCGTTCTTATGTTCTTATGTTCTTATCTCTTCTCGGCAGTGTCTTCTCTGGGTGTGTTGAAGATGTTTAATGCCCGTCATCTGCAGTCTCTAATATAAAGGATCACATTACACTGCTGAAGTGTTTAGATTTCCTTTGTGTTGGTATTTTATACCATTTATTTCCAACGCATAAGGGAAATTATCAATAGGCCCCTGGCTGCCTTCAAGAAGGAACTGGGCAGATGCCTATTTAGGGAATTGGATCTGTGCTCCAGTTCCCCGAATTAAGCCTGAATGCCTTCCACATATCCCCCCCCCCCAGGCGCTGTATAATCCTCCGGGTTTAGCGCTTCCCCCTTAATTATAATAATAATAATAATAATGGGCAGATGCCTAAAGTCAGTACCTGATCAGCCGGACTGTGGTTCGTACGTTGGAGTATGTGCGTTCAGCAGTAACAGCCTGGTAGGTAAGACACATAGGCAACAGTTAGGCAACTTTATTCCGAAACGTTTCGCCTACACAGTAGGCTTCTTCAGTCGAATACAGAAAGTAGGCAGGAACAGTAGAGAAGACGATGTAATCAGTCCATCACCCTTAAAGTCGTAGAATTTGAGGTTGTCAGTCCCTCGGCCTGGAGAAGTTCAGTTCCATAGTCAGGAACTATCTGAAGATCAAGCGACAGTGCGGAGACTTAAATACTGTCGGAAGGAGAGGTGCAGAGTAGTAGTAGTAGTAGTGAGAATGTAACCACTGAAAGGTCAGGTCCCTCTCAGATCCAACAATTCTCACTTGAAAAGTTTGTCCAAGGAGTTTTCTGTATCAAGATGCTATGTGTTGCAGTGTCTGACAAGATGAACATCAAAATGGTATACAATACCGACAGGTTGGTAGGTAAGACACATAGGCAACAGTTAGGCAACTTTATTCCGAAACGTTTCGCCTACACAGTAGGCTTCTTCAGTCGAATACAGAAAGTAGGCAGGAACAGTAGAGAAGACGATGTAATCAGTCCATCACCCTTAAAGTCGTAGAATTTGAGGTTGTCAGTCCCTCGGCCTGGAGAAGTTCAGTTCCATAGTCAGGAACTATCTGAAGATCAAGCGACAGTGCGGAGACTTAAATACTGTCGGAAGGAGAGGTGCAGAGTAGTAGTAGTAGTAGTGAGAATGTAACCACTGAAAGGTCAGGTCCCTCTCAGATCCAACAATTCTCACTTGAAAAGTTTGTCCAAGGAGTTTTCTGTATCAAGATGCTATGTGTTGCAGTGTCTGACAAGATGAACATCAAAATGGTATACAATACCGACAGGTTGGTAGGTAAGACACATAGGCAACAGTTAGGCAACTTTATTCCGAAACGTTTCGCCTACACAGTAGGCTTCTTCAGTCGAATACAGAAAGTAGGCAGGAACAGTAGAGAAGACGATGTAATCAGTCCATCACCCTTAAAGTCGTAGAATTTGAGGTTGTCAGTCCCTCGGCCTGGAGAAGTTCAGTTCCATAGTCAGGAACTATCTGAAGATCAAGCGACAGTGCGGAGACTTAAATACTGTCGGAAGGAGAGGTGCAGAGTAGTAGTAGTAGTAGTGAGAATGTAACCACTGAAAGGTCAGGTCCCTCTCAGATCCAACAATTCTCACGACTTTAAGGGTGATGGACTGATTACATCGTCTTCTCTACTGTTCCTGCCTACTTTCTGTATTCGACTGAAGAAGCCTACTGTGTAGGCGAAACGTTTCGGAATAAAGTTGCCTAACTGTTGCCTATGTGTCTTACCTACCAACCTGTCGGTATTGTATACCATTTTGATGTTCATCTTGTCAGACACTGCAACACATAGCATCTTGATACAGAAAACTCCTTGGACAAACTTTTCAAGTGAGAATTGTTGGATCTGAGAGGGACCTGACCTTTCAGTGGTTACATTCTCACTACTACTACTACTACTCTGCACCTCTCCTTCCGACAGTATTTAAGTCTCCGCACTGTCGCTTGATCTTCAGATAGTTCCTGACTATGGAACTGAACTTCTCCAGGCCGAGGGACTGACAACCTCAAATTCTACGACTTTAAGGGTGATGGACTGATTACATCGTCTTCTCTACTGTTCCTGCCTACTTTCTGTATTCGACTGAAGAAGCCTACTGTGTAGGCGAAACGTTTCGGAATAAAGTTGCCTAACTGTTGCCTATGTGTCTTACCTACCAACCTGTCGGTATTGTATACCATTTTGATGTTCATCTTGTCAGACACTGCAACACATAGCATCTTGATACAGAAAACTCCTTGGACAAACTTTTCAAGTGAGAATTGTTGGATCTGAGAGGGACCTGACCTTTCAGTGGTTACATTCTCACTACTACTACTACTACTCTGCACCTCTCCTTCCGACAGTATTTAAGTCTCCGCACTGTCGCTTGATCTTCAGATAGTTCCTGACTATGGAACTGAACTTCTCCAGGCCGAGGGACTGACAACCTCAAATTCTACGACTTTAAGGGTGATGGACTGATTACATCGTCTTCTCTACTGTTCCTGCCTACTTTCTGTATTCGACTGAAGAAGCCTACTGTGTAGGCGAAACGTTTCGGAATAAAGTTGCCTAACTGTTGCCTATGTGTCTTACCTACCAACCTGTCGGTATTGTATACCATTTTGATGTTCAGTAACAGCCTGGTTAATCAGACCCTGATCCACCAGGAGGCCTGGTCAAGGACTGGGTCGCGGGAGCGTTGACCCCCAAAACACCCTCCAGGTAGATTCATGTTTCTCATTTTGTGAATCCAATTTCTCCTCTAATCCAAACAACATGACCATTATTTCTGTCCACTTCTTGACTAGTTTTTTCTGTTTCACTTTTACCAAGTTGTTGTTCTTGTGACATCAGCAACACTCAGCTTGCAAGAGAAAGTGAGTAAAACACAGATGCAACACTTGAGGTGAGAGTAAGACACATGTGCAACATCTGGGTATCTTTATTGTAGACGTTTCGCCATCCAGTGGCTTTATCAATACAAATTTTAGGACATAACTTGAAGACAGTAGAACTATGTACAGAAGATGAGGTAATCAGTCCCTCAACCTAGGAGTAGGTGCGAACAGCACCATAGTCGTGGAGATTCTGATTATGTCCTAGAATTTGTATTGATAAAGCCACTGGATGGCGAAACGTCTACAATAAAGATACCCAGATGTTGCACATGTGTCTTACTCTCATCTTGTCGGTATTATATACCATTCGTACACAACACTTGAGGTACCTGATGTTGCACAGTCTTGCTCATCAACTTGTCAGTATTTTGTATTATTTATGATAAATAGGGAGTCACATTAGGTGATTGCTTCTGGGTAATCTAACTCAGCAATATCTACTAACACCAAGGTACCTATTTTCTGTTGGTCTTAGAATAAGGGTAGCAGGTGTAAAGATACTCGCCCATACTTATCCCACCTGAGAATCGAGTCGGGGCTACTTCGGTTGCGAGCCAAACAATCTACCATTTAGGCGCAGTGTTTTTTTTACAAATGATTTAAAGACACAAAAATCTGGGTCATCTTGATTTCAAGATGACCCAGAAATTTAGACAATAAGAACATAAGAAAGAGGGAGCACTGCAGCAGGCCTACTGGCCCATGTGAGGCAGGTTCAATTCTCCCACCGGCTTAAACCAATGCCTTAACCTAGTCAGGTCGGTCACATTCACTTAAGAAAGAAGCATGGCATCTGACTTAGAAGTACAAGCTAGTCAGGTCTAACTCACACCCACCCACACCCACTCATGTATTTATCTAACCTATTTTTAAAGCTACACAGCGTCTTAGCTTCTATGACGGTACTTGGGAGTTTGTTCCACTCATCCACAACTCTATTACCAAACCAGTGCTTTCCTATATCCTTCCTGAATTTGACTCAAAAATCCGGGTCAATTTGTTTTTGAGTTAGTGCCATAAATGCTCACTGGACCATGACTGGCACCCACCGAGGACTGTGCCAGGGGTGCTGTGGTGTCTTTGGACTTCCCTCACGTGCACACATTGCTCGGTATTTCCAAAGAATATATAAAAACACTTGTTCATCATAATCAGAGGTGCTTATTAAGGTTTAAATCATGGGTACGAGGCCTGGTCATGGACCGGGCCGCGGGGGGCGTTGACCCCCGGTACATCCTCCAGGTACAAATGCGTATAACTGAGATTCTTGCATCTTATAGTCAATTTTTGACTATACTTATGATATTTAATTATGACGTGTGTGAGGATGGTCTATGTTGTGTCACATACACTTGAAGAATTACACACTTTTCCAACATTTGGGAGTCTTTATTGTGGAAACGTTTCGCCAACAATTGGTTTCCTCAGTCCGGTACATTGAAGATTGAGACACTTATGCAGCATATGGGAATCTTTATTCAGGAAACGTTTCGCCACACAGTGGCTTCATCAGTCCAATACAAAGAGGAAGGCGTAAGGAGAGGAGGAGTATGAGGTAATCAGTCCCTCAACCTGGAGTCGATGTGTTCAGTCCATCAATCTTGTAGAATGATGGACTGATGGAATGATGATTGATGGACTGAACACATCGACTCCAGGTTGAGGGACTGATTACCTCATACTCCTCCTCTCCTTACGCCTTCCTCTTTGTATTGGACTGATGAAGCCACTGTGTGGCGAAACGTTTCCTGAATAAAGATTCCCATATGCTGCATAAGTGTCTCAATCTTCAACTTGTCGGTTTTTCAAACCATTCATCACAGTCCGGTACATTGATGAATGGTGGAAGTTGAGGAGTTTGAGGTAATCAGTCCCTCAGCCGCCTGGAGTAGATGTGTTCAGTCTTGAGAAAAGTACAGCATATGCTCGGAGAAGAGTCGTATATTTGTTGGCATAACTTTCCCACAATAAAAATTCCCAAATGTTTCAACTTGTCGGTTTTCTAAACTATTTACGTCACATACACTTATGAGAAACTTGAACTTCTATAGTCACAGTTAAGTGACTATAGAAGTTTCATACTATGGAACAAAGCTCTTCTCCAGACTGAGGGACTGACCACCTCAAAACTTTAAGGGTGATGGACTGATTACATCGTCTTCAAGTATCTTCTGCTTCTATCAACTTTTCTGTACTCGACTGAAGAAGCCTACTGTGTAGGCGAAACGTTTCGAAATAAAGAACATAAGAACATAAGAAAGGAGGAACACTGCAGCAGGCCTGTTGGCCCATACTAGGCAGGTCCTTTACAATTCATCCCACTAACAAACATTTGACCAACCCAATTTTCAATGCTACCCAAGAAATAAGCTCTGATGTGCAAGTCCCACTCAAATCCAACCCCTCCCACTCATGTACTTATCCAACCTAAATTTGAAACTACCCAAAGTCCTAGCCTCAATAAACCAACTAGGTAGACTGTTCCACTCATCAACTACCCTATTTCCAAACCAATACTTTCCTATGTCCTTTCTAAATCTAAACTTATCTAATTTAAATCCATTACTGCGGGTTCTCTCTTGGAGAGATATCCTCAAGACCTTGTTAAGAACATAAGAACATAAGAAAAGAGGAACACTGCAGCAAGCCTGTTGGCCCATACTAGGCAGGTCCTTTACAATTCATCCCACTAACAAACATTTGACCAACCCAATTTTCAATGCCACCCAAGAAACATGCTCCGATGTGCAAGCCCCTCTCAAATCCAACCCCTCCCACTCATGTACTTATCCAACCTAAATTTGAAACTACCCAAAAAGATACCTAACTGTTGCATATGTGTCTTACCTAACAATCCTCCTCAGGTAGTTGGTGTGTGTCTGGTTGATGCGTCTATGTAAGGTTTGGATCCCGTTGTAGAAAGCATTGATATCTCCAGTGATCTTTTGTAACCCGGTGCATCACGTTCAAACTAGACAACTGGTGGTTAGTAGATGAATGGTTTAGAGAACCTAATTCTTGGGCACGACCTACTTCAACACTGAACAAATGTTACACGACCTATGACTTCTGCACCTCTCCTACCAACGGTTTATAAGCTCCTTCTCAGCACGTATGCCGTATTCTATTCAAGATTGATGGACTGACCACATCGACTCAAGGTTGAGGGACTGATTACCTCATTCTTCTCCTGTTCTTCAAGATTCTCCTTTGTATGGACTGATGAAGCCACTGTGTGGCGAAACGTTTCCTCAATAAAGATACCCAAGAGTTGCACATGTGTCTAATTTATCAACTGGTGGTTAGTTTTCAGGTGTGTTGGCCACGAGGTGAATGTTGATCTTCAGTAATATAATGTAATATAATGTAATATCTTTATTACTACCAGTACATGTACAAGGTATACAGGCCTAGCTGACATCAGTGACATACTACTATATAGAAAGCCGCTTGTTATGCTGAGCATTTCTGGCAAATTAGGTCAGTTTTGTCCCAGGATGCGACCCACACCAGTCGACTAACACCCAGGTACCCATTTTACTGATGGGTGAACATAGACAACCGGTGTAAAGAAACACGCCCAATGTTTCTACCCTCGCTGGGAATCGAACCCAGACCCTTGCGGTGTGAAGGGAGAGCTTTAGCCACCAGGCCACAGGACACTTATACATGTTATTCCTTCAAGCTTGGTAATTACCCCCGGCAAGTATTGTGTGAGAAAGATGTGGTATGCGAGGATACTTGAAGAATGATTGTCATACATGGCAACATTTGCGCACATCTGATGGACTTAGTGGCACACTAATCACCAGGGAGTCCTATCGTCGCAATACACGGCGTTTTTAAGAGTCATCACTCATCACTACTAGCAACACCACAGCTCAGAACACAGGGAGTTCCATTATTTCTAAAATATTAGTACAACGCATATTACCCAAGGAAAAAACGGCCATCACTGATCACCCCTCCCCCCCTCTCAACGCACCTGGCTTCCGTCACTATATACAAACTGACTGTCCAAATTAAGACTGACTCTCAGGTAAGGACAGAGCAAAGCAAAGCAAACAAGTTTAGGTAAGATCCCAATGGGATGAGCGGGGAAGACGGGACAGATGAAGAATAGCTCTGGAGAGGAGTGTTCTTAGTAAGAGAAATAGAGCCAGGGCTTAACCCAGCAGCTAAGGCGATCGTGGGGCAGACTTGAGAACAGGAATAGCAGGGACTGTTGCATTGAACTTGTGGTAGTTGAAGTCTTGAATCTTGAGTAGCTGGCAGCAGGCTAGGTCACATCAGAGGGTAGAACACATATGGGAGTTATAAGAGTAACTGAGGAGGCAGGTTAGCAATGGAGCCATTTTCGAACTTTTTGAAGCTGCTTCTAGATAGGTGGTATAATTTAGCCTTGTTGCTGAAGGTGAAACGTAGAGGCTTGATGAACTCAAGAACTTGGGTGAGTGTGAAGTGAAGCGGTGATTCACATGCATACTTGACTGTTCCAGCACCGAGGCTTTTGTAGAGTTCAGTACAGGTCATGGTGTCAGCATTTGAAGGAGAAGTGTAAAGGGTAAGGTTTTCCCATGAGGGTTTACTGGAGTCGTCGTTATCTTCCTCTTCTGGAGTGAATTCACTGGGAGAATCTACAATGGTGGTAGCAGGTGACTGAGGTTCGACAGGAGCAGCTGTGAGGTGTAATGGTTGTGTAACAGCAGGCTGGGAGAGGTGGGAGACGGTGGCTGAGGCAACTTGATCAACGTTGTCAGCGGTGGAAGTGGTTATAGAAGTTACAGGAGCAGTTGCTTGGGCAGGAGACAGGTCTGCAGGTGCAGTAAAGTTCATGACGTTGGGAAGGATCTTGAGGATGTCTTCTGAAGGTGTGGAGTCCGGAAAATTGAAGACAGGCATGTTGTTCAGACGGAATAGTTCGTTAATAGTGGTGTTGAAAGTGCCGGGGTTTGCTGCGTTTGCAAGGTGTGCATACACCATGCAGTACAGCACCTTGGAGGGAGCACCGTCGGGGAGTGGAGAGAGGGAGTTGCAGGGCGATGGTGGCTGTAGAGTCTTGATGGTGTCGGTTTGTGGTTTGGTTATTGCAGCATATGTCGGTGAATTGGAGGTCTTCTTCAGAACTTTAGTTTTCTTCAATATGATTTCTTTCCTGAGTGGGCACTTAGCTGCAAGGGTATGATGATTACCCTTGCAGTTAAGACATGTTGGTGCTGTAGTAATGGTGCAGGATCTGAAATCGTGTCCATCATTCCCACATTTTGAACAAAACTTCTTATTCTTGATGGGGCAGTCCTTGGAGGTGTGATTATAGGAGTAGCAGGTCCAGCAGTGGGAGATGTATGTGAAACGTTCTTGTTCTATATGACTTGGGTGAATGTGGTAATATGAGATGGCCAGACCGTCAGAGAGAGCTTGGGCAGCCATGGAGATGTCTGAGAATGTAATCTTTAGCATTGATGTGGCGTTGGGGATCTTTGAGATGCTGTCTACCGAGGCCCAGGTGTTTTGTTCCTCAATAGATGTCTTCAGTGCTTCAGTAGAGAGAGAGGTGACGATACTGTCCAGTCTTTTCACAAAGACCGAACGTTTCGACTTCAAGAATGGAGACGGGGATAGAGTGAATTGTTGTGTTTGTAGGGTCCTGATTGAAGAGTCGTCCATTAGTTTTAGTGCTTCCGTGTCGTCTGTGCAGACGACAATGAAGGAGTCTTTCAGAGAGTGGATTGCCGTAAATTTGACCTGCAGGCAGGTCCTAACGACGGTAGCTAAAGCTAACTTCGAGGAGTCATTTATTGCACCATTCACAGGCTTGATTTTCACACGATTCGACAGCATTGTGAAAAGGATATCACGTTTGTAGAATATAAATTCTACACCCCGAAGGGGTCGAAGAGAGGCTTCTTGCGGTGTAGAGCAACTGTATGATCGGACTGTGTGATCAAGCGACAGTGAAGGGCAGAGCGGGGAAGTGAGGACAGACAAAGGGTAGCACTGGAGAGGATAATCTTCAGTTTTAGAAATAGAGCCAGGGGCTCAACCCAGCATCGGAGCGCGTAATGGTGAGGATGAAGGCAGCAGCAGTGTCATGTGGGGGTTCGATAACGTGGATTGGGTAAGAACACTCACGTAGGCTGGTTAGTACGTATAATTATAACAGAAAGTATGGGAAGAAGCCGTGCCACCCTGCCTCTCTGCTCTCTATCTTAAGACTGACCCACCAGTGAAGCCTAGAGGGTGAGCGGCATTCAAAAACATGTTATGGTCAGCAGCAACGTGAATAACTGTCAGTGATTCACACAGACGGTTGGTAGTGAGTCATCTACTGGTAACTGGTTACTGGCAACTAGTACTACTGAGAGCAGCAGCAGCAGCAACAGCAACAGCAACAGCAGCAGCAGCAACAACAACAACAACAACAACAACAACAACAACAACAACAACAACAACAACAACAACAACAACAACAACAACAACAACAACAACCAGGCTGGGGACAGTAAGCAGGCACAGGAGTTTATGTGGGGTTCAGTTTACTGTATTATTTGCATGGCCCATTCTTGAATCTCTTAAAGATTTCTTTTGGTGTGTACGTGAGTTGTGCATTGTTGTCGAAGTCTTCCATCAGCTGTTTCACAAAACCTTGGATTTGTCGTGGTGCGAAGTAGTACCAGGCTACTTCTGACGGTTTTGTTGCAAAGTCGAGGTGGATTTCTTTGGTGAACATGGTGCTTGTGTTTGTAGGTGCATTGCGACATCATACATTTTTCCAAGTGAGGCCAGAGGGGTGGGCGTCACTTTCATTTTCTTCTTACGTGACTACTAAGTGTGGTGGGCTTAGTAGTGTCAGTGGGCATGGCTGCATAGGGATGAGTACGCTAGAGTTGGTAGAGGGCGTTGCTGCATTTGGGATGTGAACACTGGGGGTGTAAGTGTTGACAATTTTGAGTGTTTGAGTAAAGCTGACCTCAGGAAATTTCATCTCAGGAAGGTTGTTGACTTTGAAGATCGAGTTGGCAGCATCGTTGAAGGCACCAGGTTGTAGACGTTCTTGAAAGGTGGGCATAGACTAGGCAGGTGAGGATTTTTTTTTTTTTTTTTTTTTGCATTATCTATCTTGGAAGAGTGATGATAGGTTCATGGTCGTGAAGGCGGAAAGAGCTGGATGTTAGGCTGCTTATAGTAATTTTTGGGTGTCACACTGGAGGCATGTAATGGCAGCGTAGGTCTGTGTCTTGGTGAGGCTAAGATTCTTTACGATTTCTTTCCTGAGAGGGCACTTAGCTGCAAGAGTGCGATGGGTGGTTGATGTACAGCTTTTGTGAGTGTGTCCTTCGTTGCAGCAGTTAGAACAGTACTTCTTCGGCTGGCAGTGCTTAGCGAGGTGAGTATGAGAGCAGTAGTTCTAGCACGGGCTCATCTGGTGGTAGCCCTCTGGTTCGGTGTTCCTGGGATTAACATTAGTAATAGGAGTTTCGGAGACAATCGTGGAGTGCTTGAGAGGCCATGGAGATCTCAGTCAAGATGATTTTAAGCATCGAGGAGGCGGTGGATATTTCGGTGATCGTGTCAACAGTAGCCAAGTCGAAAGTTAAGACACTTGTGCAACATCTGGTTATCTTTATCAATACAGATTCTTGGACGTAATTAGAAAACAGAAGAACTTTATACAAAAGATGAGGTAATCAGTCCCTCAGCCTTGGAGGTGGTGTTTACAGCACCATGGCTGTAGAGATTCTGAAGCACAGGTACGAACGAACGAACGAAAGTTAAGGTAAGATCCCAAATGGGATGAGCGGGGAAGACGGGACAGACGAAGAATAGTGCTGGAGAGGAGTGTTCTTAGTCGTAGAAATAGAGCCAGGGCTTAACCCAGCAGCGAGGCGATCGTGGGACAGATATTGAGAAGAGAAATTCAGGCTCTTCTGTTGGGACTCCGGTGGGGTGAGCGGGGAGGAAGGGACATGCGACGTTTAGCGCTAGAGAGGAGTGTAGAACTGGGCCATGTCTTAACCCAAAAGCTAAGGCGAATGTGGGTCAGAGAATGGTACCTGTCATAGAAGGTACCTGTCAGCGAATCCAAGGTTATTTGTAAATAAGGTTAAGAGCAGGATAATGCAAGGAGTAGAAAAGGTTGTGTTGGTTTGTGGGTCTGCGAATATCTTCGTCAAGGAGAGAGGTCCAGTAGTCATGTCGTGTCTCAAGTTTGTCTATCTGTCTGTCACTGAGCGTCTTCCAGTACAGATTCAGCGCAGGGATGTTTAATTGGGCATGGAGAGACTCGCTTGTGGCGAAGTCCTCCCATCTGACATCAAGCACCCAGCGCAGCGCCTTGTTCTGGACACGCTGCAGTTTAAGTAAGTTTGTTTTTGCTGCAAGAGAGAGAGGGCAAGAGGAGAGTAAGTTATCAGAGGACGTATTAGGGATTTGTAGAGGTGTAGCTTGGTGCGTTGAGAGGCATGTTTCAGTTTGTAGAGGCCCGCAAGGGCCTTACTAGCTATTGCATTCCTTGAGTGAATGTGTCCATGTAAACGAAGAAGGTAGTCAAGATTAACGCCAAGGACAGTGACAGATTGTGTGATGGGGATGTAAGTGCGGGTGTCAGCTGTTCTGAGCTTGACAGGTAATGGAGGATCATGTTTCCTGTAGTTAAAAGATGTAATGCTGGATTTAGCTGCATTGGTTTTGATCCTCCATTTTTGTTCCCAGATGGCTATCCTGTCGACCTCATTTTGTGTTTTGTGTGTGAGTGTATCTATATTGGCATGAGTGATAAGTTGTGTAATGTCGTCTGCATAGGCTAGTGTGATGGAGTTGTGGTATACAGGTGTTGGAATGTCGTTAGTGTATAAAATGTAGAGGGTAGGGGAGAGGACAGATCCCTGGGGTACTCCGGCATTTAGTGTGTAGTCAGAGTAACAGCCTTGGAATTTGATTCTCATGGTACGGCCGTCTAGGAAGTTGCAGAGGAGTTTACGAGTAGTGAGAGGCAGGTTGAAGTTAGTGTAGAGTTTGTACTTGAGCCCTTCGTGCCAGACAGTGTCTAAGGCTTTTTCAACGTCTTTTGCAACCAGGGCTGTCCTGTTTCTTTGTTTTGTGTTTATGTGGATGTAGTTGAGAATGATGTTAATGGCATCCTGTGTGGATCTGTGTGTTCTGAAGCCAAACTGACCATCAGAAAGTAGAGAGTTGTGTTCCAGGTATCTGCGAAGGCGATGGTTGATGAGTTTTTCAAAGAGTTTTCCTAAAGTTTCGAGGAGGCTGATAGGGCGATAGTTTCTAGGGTCAGAGTGGTCTTTATTGGGTTTACCTACTTACTGTTAGGTAAATGGACGCAGATACAACTAATGTGACATTTAATTCTGGCAACGTTTCACTCTCCAGGAGCTTTGTCAAGCCATTACAAACAATACATGAACACACAGAATATATATATATAAATAAATATATATATATATATATATATATGTGTCGTGCCGAATATGTAAAACTGGTCAATTAGCAAGAACTCATTTAAAATTAAGTCCCTTCTAAAATTTTCTCTTATACGTTTAAAGATATATTTTTTTCATTAATGTTGATGTAAAAAATTATAATTTTGCACCAAAAGAATATTAGAAAACTTACCTAACCTTATTATAACAAGCGCAATTTATTTTAGCCTAACCCAACTAAATATGTTTTAAATTTGTTTACAATAATTTAATACTAAACAAACACAGTGAAATATATTTTTTTCATTAGGTTCAGAATGATTTTGGCGAAATTATTGCATACACAAATTTTCGCTTGTCCTATATGGCAAGACGAGCGTTGCTATTTAAGCCAAGATGGCAAGTTCTGCCTATTCGGCACGACATATATATATATATATATATATATATATATATATATATATATATATATATATTCTTTCTTTCAACACACCAGCCGTATCCCACCGAGGTGGGGTGGCCCAAAAGGAAAAACAAAAGTTTCTCCTTTCACATTTAGTAATATATACAGAAGGGGTTACTAGCCCCTTGCTCCTGGCATTTTAGTCGCCTCTTACAACACGCATAGCTTACGGAGGAAGAATTCTGTTCCACTTCCCCATGGAGATAAGAGGAAATAAACAAGAACAAGAGCTAGTAAGAAAATAGAAGAAAACCCAGAGGGGTGTGTATACATATGCTTGTACATGTATGTGTAGTGTGACCTAAGTGTAAGCAGAAGTAGCAAGACGTACCTGAAACCTTGCATGATTATGAGACAGAAAAAACACCAGCAATCCTACCATCGTGTAAAACAATTACAGGCTTACGTTTTACACTCACTTGGCAGGACGGTAGTACCTCCCTGGGTGGTTGCTGTCTACCAACCTACTACCTATATATATATACTACCTATATATATATATATATATATATATATATATATATATATATAGGGAGGTACCACCTCTAGAACTGTTCTGGGAACCCTCATCCTCAGAGAAAAGAATAAACTTGCTTCAGGAAAAACTCAAGGTTCTGCCTGAAGTTGTTTGATAATTTTCCCCTACCACCCCCTATATTTAATATATATTTTATTTAAAGACAAAATACATTGACAAAACATTCACAAAAATACAATAGAAAGTAAAACAACATAGATAACTCAGAGCTACGTCTCGAATACTTCGTCCAGCTCCCCGGCAGTGGGCCGCATGCCCAGAATGCTGCAGGCATTTCCTCTCTGGATCGCAACACTGAGTCTCTGAAAAAGGAAGCTGGTCGCCCTGTGGTCTTTGGTTTCTATGATGAGCTTTTCACCCAGCTCTTTGAGGAACTTTAGAGCACACTTGCCGCATGCTCCAAGGGTCTCCGACCCTATTGGGATGAAGTTATAGCAAGGGGGAAGGTCTTCATATTTGCGGATCTTCTGGGTCTCCCTGTGGCAGGCAGCTCCACCCCCTTCCACTACGGAGTATGGCAAGTAGGTGTCTGCCAATGTGGCGGCACAGGTGTAGTCCCAGGCAATCTGCTTTCCATCCTTCCAAGGTAGCATAGTGGCTCCATCAGGATGCTTTTGACTTCCGTCAGACCTCTGCACTTGAGGTTCCCGTTGAGCTGGTCAACGGGTTGTGGCGAGGCTTCTCTTTATGATGTCATTGACCTCCTCATGCCTGGCATACTTCCCTTCTGCTGTGTGACACACGAGACCATGAAGTCCGAATTGATCAGCTGTCACCCTGCCGCAAATACACCTATGTTCGGTGAGGATGGGGGCGGCTAGGCGAAGAGCAACACCAATCCGAATGGCCTGTGGGTCTAGGCGAGTTCCCAAGGAGGAATTGGAAACAGCTAACAGGAAATCTCCTGAGTGTGGTGCCTTCACTGCCAGGAGACGAGCTTTGTCCTTTCCTGAGGCGTTGGAGTGCATTGTGTTAGCGATTTTTTCCATGATCCGTTTGTCCCAGTGGGACTGTTTGTTCTTTGGGAGGGGCTGGTCTACTGGAGGAATCTTTAAGGGTGTCCCACCGAATCGCTGCTTTAGTAAACTTGGGATCTTGAGCTCCTACCACGTCTCTCAAGCGTTCGGGAACAATCTTCTTGACTAATGCACTGGAAGCCAAACACGAAGACAGAAAAGCAGGTAAAGCAACATGCGTTGCTTTGCGAACCCTTATACCTCCCAGTCGCACTGGGAGGGTTGCCTGATCCCATTGCTGATCCTTTAGTGACAGGTTCAATATATATATATATATATATATATATATATATATATATATATATATATATATATATATATATATATATATATATATATATAATCAATAACAACACTGCACTAGCCAAGGACTCGAACTCGTGCTGCTTTGGACTACCTCATGGTGGTCCTTGGCTAGTGCAGTGTTGTTATTGATCAATACAACTCGTTCGTGGTCACAATAATATATATATATATATATATATATATATATATATATATATATATATATATATATATATATATATATATATATATATATATATATATATATATATATATATATATGTCGTGCCGAATAGGCAGAACTTGCGATCTTGGCTTAAATAGCAACGCTCATCTTGCTATATAGGACAAGTGAAAATTTGTGGATGCAATAATTTCGCCAAAATCATTCTGAACCTAACGAAAAAAATATATTTGATTGTGTTTGTTTAGTACTAAATTATTGTAAACGTATTTAAAATATATTTAGTTGGGTTAGGCTAAAATAAATTGCGCTTGTTATAATAAGGTTAGGTAAGTTTTCTAAGATTCTTTTGGTGCAAAATTAAAAATTTTTACATTAACATTAATGAAAAAAATATATCTTTAAACGTATAAGAGAAAATTTCAGAAAGGACTTAATTCTAATTGAGTTCTTGCTAATTTACCTGTTTTACATATTCGGCACGACATATATATATATATATATATATATATATATATATATATATATATATATATATATATATATATATATATATATATATGCAAAACAACCACTCTGAAAGAATAGAGAAATTCCAAGCGCTTTCGTGACTACTCACATTATCAAGGAACTGTCAGCCACTGTCAGTCACTGTCAGCCACTGTCAGCCACTGTCAGCCACTGTCAGCCACTGTCAGCCACTGTCAGTCACTGTCAGCCACTGTCAGTCACTGTCAGTGAGACTGTATGCTGAGTTTAATCCCTACTGTAGGTATTAAAGTATTCTTGAGTGGTGGTAAACAGGTGACATGTTGTCTTAATAACCCTCGTGTAGTAAATAGGTTTTAAGCCCTGTTAACCTAGTAGTCTTTACCACTTGTTTTTAGGAAGGTTTTAGAACATAACAAAGAAGGAACACTGCAGCAGGCCTACTGGCCCATGCGAGGCAGGTCCAAGTCACCTCCAGGCTTAAACCAATGGCCCACCTAAAAAAACAACCATTCCTGTGGCATGGTTTGTTTGCAATCGTGTCATTACGATTTCTCCAGTAATGACCCACCTAGTCAGGTCAGGTCACATCCAACTTAAAACCAATGCTGCGAGTCCTGTCTTGGCTAGATATTTTCAGTACCCTATTTACATTCCCTTTGTTTATTCCTGTCTTCCATTTATACACCTCAATCATATCCCCCTAATTCTACGCCTTTCTAGAGAGTGCAGATTCAGGGTCCTCAGTCTATCCCCATAGGGAAGATTTTTGATACATGGGATCAACTTTGTCATCCTCCTTTGCACGTTTTCCAGAGCATTTAGGATGAATTAGACACATGTGAACTCTTGGGTATCTTTATTGAGGAAACTTTTCGCCACACAGTGGCTTCATCAGTCCATACAAAGGAGAATCGTGAAGAACAGGAGGAGAATGAGGTAATCAGTCCCTCAACCTTGAGTCGATGTGGTCAGTCCATCAATTTTGAATAAAATACAGCATAAGACACATGTGGCACATGTGTCTTACTGTTGCACAAAGACCTTACTGTTACACATGTCTTACTGTTGTAAATGCGTCTTATTGTTGCACATGTGTCTTTCTGTCGCACATGTGCCTTACTGATACACATGTGTCATACTGTTGTATATGTGTCTTACTGTTGCACATGTGTCTTACTGTTGCACATGTGTCTTACTGTTGTACATGTCTGACTGTTACACATATGCATTACTGTTGCACATGTCTTACTATTGTATATGTGCCTTATTGCTGCACATGTATCTTACTGTTACACATGTGTCTTTATTATATATTTGTCTTATTGTCGTACATGTGTCTTACTGTTGCACATGTGTCTTACTGTTCTGCATGTGTCTTACTGTTACACATGTCTTACTGTTACACATGTGTTTTACTGTTACACATGTGTCGTACTGTTGCACATGTGTCTTACTGTTACAGATGTGTCTTACTGTTACACATGTCTTACTGTTACACATGTGTCTTAGTGTTACACATGTGTCTTAGTGTTACACATGTGTCTTAGTGTTACACATGTGTCTTACTGTAACACATGTCTTACTGTTACACATGTGTCTTATTGTTACACATGTCTTACGGTTCTGCATGTGTCTTACTGTTACACATGTGTCTTATTGTTACACATGTCTTACGGTTCTGCATGTGTCTTACTGTTACACATGTGTCTTATTGTTACACATGTCTTACGGTTCTGCATGTGTCTTACTGTTACACATGTGTCTTATTGTTACACATGTCTTACGGTTCTGCATGTGTCTTACTGTTACACATGTGTCTTATTGTTACACATGTCTTACGGTTCTGCATGTGTCTTACTGTTACACATGTGTCTTATTGTTACACATGTCTTACGGTTCTGCATGTGTCTTACTGTTACACATGTGTCTTATTGTTACACATGTCTTACGGTTCTGCATGTGTCTTACTGTTACACATGTGTCTTATTGTTACACATGTCTTACGGTTCTGCATGTGTCTTACTGTTACACATGTGTCTTATTGTTACACATGTCTTACGGTTCTGCATGTGTCTTACTGTTACACATGTGTCTTATTGTTACACATGTCTTACGGTTCTGCATGTGTCTTACTGTTACACATGTGTCTTATTGTTACACATGTCTTACGGTTCTGCATGTGTCTTACTGTTACACATGTGTCTTATTGTTACACATGTCTTACGGTTCTGCATGTGTCTTACTGTTACACATGTGTCTTATTGTTACACATGTCTTACGGTTCTGCATGTGTCTTACTGTTACACATGTGTCTTATTGTTACACATGTCTTACGGTTCTGCATGTGTCTTACTGTTACACATGTGTCTTATTGTTACACATGTCTTACGGTTCTGCATGTGTCTTACTGTTACACATGTGTCTTATTGTTACACATGTCTTACGGTTCTGCATGTGTCTTACTGTTACACATGTGTCTTATTGTTACACATGTCTTACGGTTCTGCATGTGTCTTACTGTTACACATGTGTCTTATTGTTACACATGTCTTACGGTTCTGCATGTGTCTTACTGTTACACATGTGTCTTATTGTTACACATGTCTTACGGTTCTGCATGTGTCTTACTGTTACACATGTGTCTTATTGTTACACATGTCTTACGGTTCTGCATGTGTCTTACTGTTACACATGTGTCTTAGTGTTACACATGTGTCTTAGTGTTACACATGTGTCTTACTGTAACACATGTGTCTTACTGTTACACATGTGTCTTACTGTTACACATGTCTTACGGTTCTGCATGTGTCTTACTGTTGCACATGTGTCTTACTGTTACACATGTGTCTTATTGTTACACATGTCTTACGGTTCTGCATGTGTCTTACTGTTGCACATGTGTTTTACTGTTACACATGTCTTACGGTTCTGCATGTGTCTTACTGTTGCACATGTGTCTTACTGTTACACATGTGTCTTATTGTTACACATGTCTTACGGTTCTGCATGTGTCTTACTGTTGCACATGTGTTTTACTGTTACACATGTCTTACGGTTCTGCATGTGTCTTACTGTTGCACATGTGTTTTACTGTTACACATGTCTTACGGTTCTGCATGTGTCTTACTGTTGCACATGTGTTTTACTGTTACACATGTCTTACGGTTCTGCATGTGTCTTACTGTTGCACATGTGTTTTACTGTTACACATGTCTTACGGTTCTGCATGTGTCTTACTGTTGCACATGTGTTTTACTGTTACACATGTCTTACGGTTCTGCATGTGTCTTACTGTTGCACATGTGTCTTACTGTTACACATGTCTTACGGTTCTGCATGTGTCTTACTGTTGCACATGTGTCTTACTGTTACACATGTCTTACGGTTCTGCATGTGTCTTACTGTTGCACATGTGTCTTACTGTTGCACATGTGTCTTACTGTTACACATGTGTCTTACTGTTGCACATGTGTCTTACTGTTACACATGTGTCTTATCAACTTGTCGGTATTGTATACCATTAACATATCCATCCCGTGTTTACCACCACAGCAGTGTGCCACCACAGCAGCGTGTCACCACAGCAGTGTGTCACCACAGCAGTGTGTCACCACAGCAGTGTGTCACCACAGCAGTGTGTCACCACAGCAGTGTGTCACCACAGCAGTGTGCTACCACAGCAGTGTGTCACCACAGCAGTGTGCTACCACAGCAGTGTGCTACCACAGCAGTGTGCTACCACAGCAGTGTGCTACCACAGCAGTGTGCTACCACAGCAGTGTGCTACCACAGCAGTGTGCCACAGCAGTGCCACCAAAGCAGTGTACCATCACAGCAGTGTGCCACCACAGCAGTGTGCCACCACAGCAGTGTGCTACCACAGCAGTGTGCCACCACAGCAGTGTGCCACCACAGCAGTGTGCTACCACAGCAGTGTGCCACCACAGCAGTGTGCCACCACAGCAGTGTGCCACAGCAGTGCCACCAAAGCAGTGTACCATCACAGCAGTGTGCCACCACAGCAGTGTGCCACCACAGCAGTGTTCTACCACAGAAGTGTGCCACCACAGCAGTGTGCCACCAAAGCAGCGTGCCACCACAGCAGTGTGCCACCATAGCAGTGTGCCACAGCAGTGTGCTACAACCAGTGTGCCACCACAACAGTGTGCTACAACACCAGTGTGCCACCACAGCAGTGTGCTACAACACCAGTGTGCCACCACAGCAGTGTGCCACCACAGCAGTGGGTCACCAATCAGTGTGCCACCACTACAGTGTGCCACCACAGCAGTGTGCCACCACAGCAGTGGGTCACCAGTCAGTGTGCCACCACAGCAGTGTGCCACCACAGCAGTGTGCCACCATAGCAGTGTGCCTCCACAGCAGTGTGCCTCCACAGCAGTGTGCCACCATAGCAGTGTGCCACCATAGCAGTGTGCCACCACAGCAGTGTGCTAAAACACCAGTGTGCCAACACAGCAGTGTGACACCACAGCAGTGTGCCACCATAGCAGTGTGCTACCACAGCAGTGTACCACCACAGCAGTGTGCCACTACAGCAGTGTGCTACCACCACAGCAGTGTGCTACCACAGCAGTGTGCCACCGCAGCAGTGTGCCACCACAGCAGTGGGTCACCATTACATTGTGCCATCACAGCAGTGTGCCACCACAGCAGTGGGTCACCAATCAGTGTGCCACCACAGCAGTGTGCTAAAACACCAGTGTGCCACCACAGCAGTGTGACCCCACAGTAGTGTGCCACCACTACAGTGTGCTACCACAGGTGTGCCACCACAGCAGTGTGCTACCACAGCAGTGTGCCACCAAAGCATTGCGTCACCACAGTGTGCCACCAAAGCAGTGTACCACCACAGCGGTGTGCCACCACAGCAGTGTTCTACCACAGAAGTGTGCCACCACGGCAGTGTGCCACCACAGCAGTGTGCCACCAAAGCAGCGTGCCACCATAGCAGTGTGCTACCACAGCAGTGTGCTACCACAGCAGTGTGCTACTACAGCAGTGTACCACCACAGCAGTGTGCCACTACAGAAGTGTGCTACCACCACAGCAGTGTGCTACCACAGCAGTGTGCCACCACAGCAGTGTGCCACCAAAGCAGTGTACCACCACAGCAGTGTGCCACCACAGCAGTGTACCACCACAGCAGTGTACACCACAGCAGTGTGCCACAACAGCAGTGTGCCACCACTGCAGTGTTCTAGAACAACAGTGTTCTAACATAGCAGTATTTTACCACAGCAGTGTATTACCACAGCAGTGTGCCACCAAAGCAGTGTGCCACCACAGCAGTGTGCCACCACAGCAGTGTGGTACCACAGCAGTGTGCTACTGCAGCAGTGTGCCACCACTGCAGTGTGCTAGAACAACAGTGTTCTACCACAGCAGTGTTTTACCACAGCAGTGTTTTACCACAGCAGTGTATTACCACAGCAGTGTGCCACCAAAGCACTGTGCCACCACAGCTTGCTACTCAACTTCCAGCTAGTGCAGCGATTATGCACTTTAACAGGCTTGGCTGACACAGCTGTTTGCCGGTAACCAGCTGTGTTGATGACTAATCGATACAGAGTTAACTCAAGACCTGGCCTTCCCGACCTGACCCCGGGTCGTGTCAGGCAGTGTTGTATCAGTGACCTGGGCTGTCACTGTGACCAGTGATAATTATTATGCCAGATGCTCAGTTATAATTGAGAAACTGATATGAGGTACTTTCAGTGAGGTAAAATCTCAGCATTCTACTGTCAGCAGTGAGGTAGTGACAGCTGGGAATATACTCAGACAATAGTCACACTCAGTGCTCACTTCTAGTTGCTATCTGATGGTTATAATCATAAGTATAATTTTGTATGGGTGGAGGGGTGAGCCAGAGGAAGGTGTCGGTCAGATGGCCAAAAGCTTTAGCTGCGGGTCATCATGTGACTAAGACCCGCGTCTGGAAACACTTGTCCTGCTTCCTGACCAGTCTTGCCAGTCCTACCCTTTTTATAGTCTTCTTATATCGGAATAGATAGTACAATAACCACTATACCAAGGTTCGATCCCCGGTACGGGTGGAAACATTGGGACATGTTTCTTTAAGACACCTGCTGTCTTTTTGCATCTAGCAGTAAGTAGGTACCTGGGTGTTAGTCGACTGGTGTGGGTCGCATCCTGGGGACAAAACTAACTTAATTTGCCCGGAAATTCTCTGAATAACAAGGTGGCTTTCTATATAATATCTTATTTATGTCAACTAAGTTGTATCACGTAATTGTAGAAATAAAGATTATTATTACTACTACTACTACTGTTATTATTATTATTAGTGAAAATATGTCATCAGACATTTTGAACAGATATCCTCAAATTACTTGGAAAATGTTCTCTCGTCAAACCTTTTAAGACATTACCTACGGCTTTTCTGCACTCATTTTCGCCTGCACTACCGTTCATAGGATGGATATAAGGGAGGAGGCACTATAAACAACCCGCTAAGGCGACAAAATTTCATCAGTAGGTGACACTGGTCACCTACTGATTAAATTCTGGTGACAGCGGTCACGTACTACTTGCGGTTTAACGTCGTGTCAAATATGATAGTGATTCATATTTCGTCAATTACTGTGGTTCAGAGTGCTGCCCTGGAACCTTCGATAGGAGTTCCAGCAAGTTGGAAACTAAGGGACTGACCACCTCAAATACTATTTCTCCAATGTTGCTCCAAGGTTGATGGACTGATTATATCATATCACTGCTACACCTGCTGCCTCTGTATCTGACTGATGAAGCCTACTACGCAGGCGAAACATTTCAGCAATAAAGATGCGGAAGCTGGATAAATACTTAGTCAGTGTTGGATCATCCAGGCTGTGGTTTATACGTTAGACTGGTATAAACCTTGTTAGAAGTGATCAAGGTCCCAGGACCGAAACGTTTCCTAATAAATATGTTAGTGTTTGCTCACGTGTCTTTCTAAACCATACTGTGGAAAATTTTTTAATTTTCCGAAACTATAGTGCCTAATAGGTGTTTAATGTGTCTATATGGGTCAAAAATGTATTTGAAAATAAGAGTAGAACCAAGAGCTCCCTTTGCGCATGCGCGGATGTGCGGGGGTGAGTGGCGGGTTTGTTTTGAAGGTGGAGAGGAAGCGGAAAAGGCATGGTACCACGAAATTGGCATTCACGGCGGCCTAAGGATTAATATAGGCCTCATTTCGTAATAGGAAGTGTCGTGACTGTTCCTAGTGGAGAGTGAGGGAACGTGATTTACGGGACCACGATAATAGAGTGGTAAAAGGTGATTACGGGTAGGACCGGGGGTGACTGACGCGTCGTCCTGGACTGAGCCCCGGGAAAATTACCCTTGGTTTAATCATCACTCATTGGTCTCAGATCTTAATGGAGTGATCTCTAATGTGTATAATAATTTGAGTCATTAAATCGGCTTGTGAATTGTAATGTAATTAATGATAATAACGCTAAGTTAAGAGAATATGTGAAGTGAAATAAGTCGTTTGCTCCGAGTGAACACGCTAGACCTCGTTGTTAACGAGACGAGGAAAGGGAAACTCCTTGAGTCACGACGTCTAAAGCAGGACAAACCAGCGGATACCTCGTCCTGCTGGAATGAGAATCGTGTCGGTGTAGCAGGACATCGAAAATGAGATGGTGAATCAAGAAATGAGGAATATCAATCACCCACAGTTAAGTAACCCTTCTAGTTATAGCAACCTTAGACTGGCCAGTGGTGGTATGTTATAATTAGATAGGTTATGAGTGATCCAGCTACATCAAGTGACCACCAGAGAACATCTGGTAAGTAGTGGGATTATGTACAAATGTTTTCCTTGACGGATGTATCCAGGTGTATCCTACCCCCCTCCCCTTCATTCAGCTAAACTAATATAATCTATACAGTCCACAATTAATTAGTAGCACCGTACTTGTGGGTGCTACCCAATCCATACTGGTCTCGGATAGATATGGATAAGATTGTGAGGTCGAGGGGACCACTTGGTGCGACCAGGGGTGGTTAAGTTTTCTCACATGTCTACACGGGGTGACTACGGTAAACAATATGATTGTCTCCCAATGAGATTACTGGTATGTATATAATGTTGAGGTACATACAGGTAAGCACCCTAGAAAATTTTCCATATCTGCCCGTTGGTCCTTCGAGAACCGGGTGCAATCAGTGAAAAAATTAATTGAATTAATTACTTAATAATTAAGTGACTGATTGAAGGAAGTGGGTGTAGGGTGCACAAGTTTAATCGATCGTGTGATGGATGACAATTAGCCCAATTAATTGCTAGCACATGTGTGGCTAGGATATACAAGAGTAAAGTGCAAGAATTACTCTTATAAGGCGCCTACTTAAGTTGTATAATCAGTGATTAATAATTCTCTAACCATGACTGGATCTAATGGAGTTAATGTGGCTGACAAGTCCGTGAATTTTAGAGTAATGAAAGCATCATTACAGGCTATTAAAAGCCATGTGACGAAGGCATTTGATTTAGTGAATCAAAGAACCGTGAACCCTAATGAATTAAAGTTATATTTAGATGCTTTAGAGAGTAGATTTGATTGGTACAAATTGTGGTTTAAAGACTGTGAAAGAGATCTGCTAGAGAATTGTACAGATGGAATGGAAATGAATGTTTTAATTAATCAACATTACGAATTGGAAGAAAAACTGTCTTGTAAAAGTAAGGCTTTGAATAAATTAAAGGGTGTAAGCCAGGCAGTTGATCAACCTATTAATGCAAAGGGTGTGTTTGCCAAAACCTCCATAGTACGGTCTGGAGGAAATCAGACTAAGTCGGCAGGAATTAATTGTTCAATTGCAGACCAGTCAGCCAAACAGTTCTAAGGATATAACACATAATGACTCTGAAGTATCTGTCAAGTCTCAAAAGGGAAAAATAATCCCAGTGGTAATAATCATAGTTAAGAGTTAAATAGGCACATATCAAGTCAGGAATCAGTAATAGTGGTTCCTCACATCAAGGTAAGAGGAATAAGTACTTCAGTAAGTGTAACCCAGTTAATAAGAGGTCAGGCAAGGAAAAGAGAGACTGCCTCTTCTGCCAGGGTACTCATTTCACTAAAAATTGTAATGCCTGTAATTCATGGGATATTAAAGTGGAAAGAATGAAAGAACTTGACAGATTTATCAGATGTCTAGACAATCATAATGTAAAGGATTGTCATACCAAATTGAACAGTTGCTATCAATGCAACAAGGGAAAGCACCATACAGTTATGTGCAGGGTTGTATGTGATTCTTATAATAATGGTGACAATAATGATAATGTTAATAACCCTGACACTACAGTGACTGATGTAAAGGTTGCAGCTAATGGCAATAATGATGGCCTAGCTGAGGTAGCCTTGCCGGTGTTGGATGTAAAAATTCAGGATAAAGGGCATAAATCCAAAACCATACGGCGTCACTCTCCTCAACACTGGTACGGGCCATGTAATATATGGCAGACTACCGCCTAGTAATAATGACTAGAGGAAGTAGTGAATACGGTCACGGTGTCTTACTCATGAAAGGTCAACCCAGTACAAGTATTCTTCTATCGAGAATGATGTTGAACCAGTCTAATTTGTGGGAGCTGGACAGCATAGGGATTAATGTAAATGAGGAAAGTCCAAATGATTCCTTTACTCAGGAACAATACCTGAAGGATGTTAAATGTGAATCTGGACATTACTGGGTGCGACTTCCGTGGAAGCTTGACCGTCCAGAATTACCTACTAATTATAGGATGGCGTATGGACAGTTAAAGGACCCAGCTCTGCGAACTGAGCAAGACACCAAAATTGTTGACTGCTTATAATGATATAATTAATAAGCAGTTAAATAATAAATTGTTCTTACTTCAGGCGACGATAAATGCACACCTTAAGTGCACAGGCGGTCCACTGAGCGAAGTAATTGGGTAAATAATCTTATGTGGACAATTTCCGGGTGTGACGTCAACTGAAGAGGAACTAATGAGGATATGTGAAGGGGTTAATGAAATAATGAAGAAATGTGCTGGGACTGACTTGGGATACTGAGAGACTTGTTATTGTTAAAGTCTCAAAATTCCAGTATGCCCAATAAATTAATCCAGGGAGCATAGGCTTATGCCCCTGAGAGAATGGAACACTAATTAGTCCATTTTGAGGGTTCAATAAATATGGATGGCCATGGAGTTGGTGCCTATATGCAGTAATGTGCTGGGGCTGACTTGGGATACTGAGAGACTTGTTATTGGTAAAGTCTCAAAATTCCAGTATGCCCAATAACTTAATCCAGGGAGCATAGGCTTATGCCCCTGAGAGAATGGAACACCAATTAGTCCATTTTGAGAGTTCAATAAATATGGGTGGCCAGTGAAGATGGAAAAAATTGTACTCCACATTATGTAAGTCGTCTAGCGACGACCTCCGCCCGGCCGCAGTGTGGAAAATTTTTTAATTTTCCGAAACTATAGTGCCTAATAGGTGTTTAATGTGTCTATATGGGTCAAAAATGTATTTGAAAATAAGAGTAGAACCAAGAGCTCCCTTTGCGCATGCGCGGATGTGCGGGGGTGAGTGGCGGGTTTGTTTTGAAGGTGGAGAGGAAGCGGAAAAGGCATGGTACCACGAAATTGGCATTCACGGCGGCCTAAGGATTAATATAGGCCTCATTTCGTAATAGGAAGTGTCGTGACTGTTCCTAGTGGAGAGTGAGGGAACGTGATTTACGGGACCACGATAATAGAGTGGTAAAAGGTGATTACGGGTAGGACCGGGGGTGACTGACGCGTCGTCCTGGACTGAGCCCCGGGAAAATTACCCTTGGTTTAATCATCACTCATCGGTCTCAGATCTTAATGGAGTGATCTCTAATGTGTATAATAATTTGAGTCATTAAATCGGCTTGTGAATTGTAATGTAATTAATGATAATAACGCTAAGTTAAGAGAATATGTGAAGTGAAATAAGTCGTTTGCTCCGAGTGAACACGCTAGACCTCGTTGTTAACGAGACGAGGAAAGGGAAACTCCTTGAGTCACGACGTCTAAAGCAGGACAAACCAGCGGATACCTCGTCCTGCTGGAATGAGAATCGTGTCGGTGTAGCAGGACATCGAAAATGAGATGGTGAATCAAGAAATGAGGAATATCAATCACCCACAGTTAAGTAACCCTTCTAGTTATAGCAACCTTAGACTGGCCAGTGGTGGTATGTTATAATTAGATAGGTTATGAGTGATCCAGCTACATCAAGTGACCACCAGAGAACATCTGGTAAGTAGTGGGATTATGTACAAATGTTTTCCTTGACGGATGTATCCAGGTGTATCCTACCCCCCTCCCCTTCATTCAGCTAAACTAATATAATCTATACAGTCCACAATTAATTAGTAGCACCGTACTTGTGGGTGCTACCCAATCCATACTGGTCTCGGATAGATATGGATAAGATTGTGAGGTCGAGGGGACCACTTGGTGCGACCAGGGGTGGTTAAGTTTTCTCACATGTCTACACGGGGTGACTACGGTAAACAATATGATTGTCTCCCAATGAGATTACTGGTATGTATATAATGTTGAGGTACATACAGGTAAGCACCCTAGAAAATTTTCCATACATACGTTAGACTACATGCGGCCAGCAGTAACAGCCTGGTTGATCAGGGCCTGATTCAGCGGGAGGCCTGATCGTAGACCGGGCCGCAGGGGCGTTAATATCGCATTTTAAAACAAAATATGTGAAAAGTATATAGATCAGGCAGAGCCAACGTACAAATCTCATTGATATTATTTTTTAGATGATGCAGAAGTCAAACCGTGTAATACAGACCAGCACTTCATTCTTTATAACAGATTAACAAAGGAAGATAATTCAGATACCACTAATTACTGCATATGAAAACGTTGTTTGTACGATTTTCTTCTGTTTTGGTCATCAGAACAGTTTTGTTGAGTGAGCAATTGGAAGAGATGCATATTGGTCACCATTGTGCTGTAAGATACATTTCAAGCTTGTAATGGAGTTGTCTATAAACAGCCGCCAATCTCCTGGTCGATATTCAAGGCCCATTCGAAGTACGTAAGAACATAAGAAAGGAGGAACACTGCAGGAGGCCTGTTGGCCCATACTAGGCAGGTCCTTTACAATTCATCCCACTAACAAAACATTTGCCCAACCCAATTTTCAATGCCACCCAAGAAATAAGCTCTGATGTGAAAGTCCCACTCAAATCCAACCCCTCTCACTCATGTACTTATCCAACCTAAATTTGAAACTACCCAAAGTCCTAGCCTTAATAACCCAACTAGGTAGACTGTTCCACTCATCAACTACCCTATTTCCAAACCAATACTTTCCTATGTCCTTTCTAAATCTAAACTTATCTAATTTAAATCCATTACTGCGGGTTCTCTCTTGGAGAGACATCCTCAAGACCTTATTAATATCCGCTTTATTAATACATATCTTCCACTTATACACTTCGATCAGGTCTCCCCTCATTCTTCGTCTAACAAGTGAATGTAACTTAAGAGTCTTCAATCTTTCTTCATAAGGAAGATTTCTAATGCTATGTATTAATTTAGTCATCCTATGCTGAATGTTTTCTAACGAATTTATGTCCATTCTGTAATATGGAGACCAGAACTGAGCTGCATAATCTAGGTGAGGCCTTACTAATGATGTATAAAGCTGCAGTATGACCTCTGGACTTCTGTTGCTTACACTTCTTGATATAAATCCCAGTAATCTATTTGCCTTATTACGTACGCTTAGGCATTGCTGTCTTGGTTTAAGGTTGCTGCTCACCATAACCCCCAAGTCCTTTTCGCAATCTGTATGGCTAAGTTCTACATTATTTAACTTATAAGTACTAGGGTTATGGACACTCCCGAGCTTCAGAACCTTGCATTTATCTACATTGAACTGCATCTGCCACTTTTCTGACCAAGAATAGAGTTTGTTTAAATCCTCCTGAAGTTCCATAACATCTACGTTTGAATCAATTATCCTACCTATCTTTGTGTCATCGGCGAATTTGCGCATATCACTAGTAATTCCCTAATCAAGATCATTGATATATATTATAAACAACAACGGGCCCAAGACTGATCCCTGTGGAATGCCACTTGTTACTG
The DNA here is from genome assembly GCF_038502225.1 of Cherax quadricarinatus. Classification (NCBI taxonomy): domain Eukaryota; kingdom Metazoa; phylum Arthropoda; class Malacostraca; order Decapoda; family Parastacidae; genus Cherax; species Cherax quadricarinatus. The sequence goes on along the minus strand of NC_091359.1, from coordinate 23,778,335 downwards.
ATCCCCACTCGGATTTAACCCCATTTATGGACACTCTGCTTCCTGTCTGTGAGCCATGATTCGATCCACGAGAGCACTCTTCCCCCAATGCCATGAGCTGTCACTTTCTTTAACAGTCTTTGGTGCGGAACTCTATCAAAAGCCTTACTAAAATCTAAGTAAACAATATCAAATTCTTTATCGTGGTCAACAGCCTCAAAAGCTTTACTGAAGAAAGTTAATAAATTAGTTAGACAAGACCGGCCTCTTGTGAATCCATGCTGAGTATCATTAATCAAGCTATGCTTATCGAGATGGCTTCTTATAATCTCAGCTATAATTGACTCTAGTAATTTGCCTACAGTTGAGGTCAGGCTTATTGGGCGGTAATTTGATGGTAACGACTTGTCCCCTGTTTTAAAAATAGGAATTACATTAGCCATCTTCCACATATCAGACACTACACCTGTTTCAAGAGATAAATTAAAAATATTAGTTAATGGTTCACAGAGTTCCATTTTGCATTCCTTAAGAACCCTTGAAAAAACCTCATCAGGACCCGGCGACTTATTTTGCTTCAGTCTATCTGCTTCACAACCATTTTACTAGTGACTGATGTTACATAATTTATCTTCTTCTAGCCCACTATAAAAATTAATTACTGGAATATTGTTAGTGTCTTCCTGTGTAAAAACCGAGAGAAAATAATTATTTAAAATCGAACATATTTCATTCTCTTTGTCAATAAGATGTCCATAGTTATTTTTAAGGGGACCTATCTTATCTCTAACTTTTGTTCTATAGACCTGGAAAAAAACTTTTTGGGTTAAACCATACCCCTGGCCGGGATTGAACCCGTGGTCATAGAATCTCAAAACTCCAGCCCGTCACGTTAGCCACTAGACCAGCTAGCCACAATAAGATTCATCCAACTAGGTATATTTCTACACCATAGGAAGGTTAGCACAGGCACCACTGTGACCACAAATGCACGGCCACGCTAGCTGGAGATTCGTCTGTAAAAACTTGCATTTGTGGTCACAGTGGTGCCTGTGCTAACCTTCCTATGGTGTAGAAATATACCTAGTTGGATGAATCTTATTGTGGCTAGCTGGTCTAGTGGCTAACGTGACGGGCTGGAGTTTTGAGATTCTATGACCGCGGGTTCAATCCCGGCCGGGGGTATGGTTTGTTTGCAATCGTGTCATTGCGATTTCTTGAGTCTTTTTGGGTTAGTTTTAGAATCCCTAGCAACTTTAATTTCATATTCCCTTTTAGCTTTTCTTATCCCCTTTTTAATGTCCCTCTTAATGTCAATATACTGATTCATAAGATGAAGCTCACCTCTTTTGACTCTTTGGACTCCTGGACTCGTGAACCTGGGAAAGGCGAGGATACCAACTCGTCCTGAAAGAATTACTAGAAAGACGAGGTGTACCTGGAGATCATTCGGGAGGTCAACGCCCCCGCCGCCCAATTCTTGACTAGGCCTCCCGGTGGATCAGGGCCTGATTAACCAGGCTGTTACTGCTTGTTACACACCATCCAACATACGAACCACATCCTGGATAAGCGGGCACTGATTTTTAGGTATCTGTCCAGTTCCCACGTGGCGGCAGCCAGGGGTCTATTGTAATACAGTGGACCCCCGGTTAACGATTTTAATCCGTGCAAGAGGGATAATTGTTATGCGAAATAATCGTTATGCGAATGAATTTTCCCCATAAGAAATAATGGAAATAAAATTAATCCGTGCAAGACGCCCAAAAGTATGAAAAAAAATTTTTTTTACCACATGAAATGTTAATTTTAATACACACAAACTGAAAAAGGCATGCACAATTAAATGACACTTACTTTTATTGAAGATCTGGTGATGATTGATGGGATGGGAGGAGGGGAGAGCATTATCTTCTTACTGTTTAGAAGGGGAATCCCCTTCCATTAGGACTTGAGGTAGTAAGTCCTTTTCTGGGGTTACTTCCCTTATTTTTTTAATGCCACTAGGGCCAGCTTCAGAGTCACTGGACTTCTTTCGCACAAGATATCTGTCCATAGTGGCCTGTACCTCTCGTTCCTTTATGACTTGCCTAAAGTGTTTCACAACATTGTCAGTGTAATAATCACCAGCACGGCTTGCAATAGCTGTGTGAGGGTGATTTTCATCCATGAAGGTTTGCACTTCAAGCCACTTAGCACAGATTTCCTTTATCTTTGTAGTAGGCAACTTCTTCAATTTCTCTCTCCCCTCCTCTGAACCAGTTTCCCCAGGTCTGGCCTCTTGCTCTTGAAGTTGATCTATCAGCTCATCAGTGGTTAGTTCTTCATTGTCCTCCTCCACCAACTCTTCCACATCCTCCCCACTAACCTCCAACCCCAAGGACTTTCCCAATGCCACAATGGATTCCTCAACTGGCACAGGATTCTCAGGGTTAGCCTCAAACCCTTCAAAATCCCTTTTGTCTACACATTCTGGCCACAGTTTCTTCCAAGCAGAGTTCAAGGTCCTCTTAGTCACTTCCTCCCAAGCCTTACCTATAAGGTTTACACAATTGAGGATATTAAAGTGATCTCTCCAAAACTCTCTTAGAGTCAGTTGAGTTTCTGAGGTCATTACAAAGCACCTTTCAAACAGAGCTTTTGTGTACAGTTTCTTGAAGTTGGAAATAACCTGCTGGTCCATGGGCTGCAGGAGAGGCGTGGTATTAGGAGGCAAAAACTTCACCTTAATGAAGCTCATGTCCCCATAAAGTCGCTCTGCCACGTCTGTAGGATGACCAGGGGCATTGTCTAACACCAGGAGGCACTTAAGTTCTAATTTCTTTTCAGTTAGGTAATTTTTCACATTGGGGGCAAATGCATGGTGTAACCAGTTATAGAAAAATTCCCTAGTGACCCATGCCTTACTGTTTGCCCTCCACAGCACACACAAATTATCCTTGAGGACATTCTTTTGCCTGAACGCTCTGGGAGTTTCAGAGTGATACACTAATAAAGGCTTCACTTTGCAATCACCAGTAGCATTGGCACACATCAACAAAGTAAGCCTGTCTTTCATAGGCTTATGTCCTGGGAGTGCCTTTTCCTCCTGAGTAATGTAGGTCCTGCTTGGCATTTTCTTCCAGAACAGGCCTGTTTCATCACAATTAAACACTTGTTCAGGTTTCAGTCCTTCAGTTTCTATGTACTCCTTGAATTCCTGCACATATTTTTCAGCCGCTTTGTGGTCCGAACTGGCAGCCTCACCATGCCTTATCACACTATGGATGCCACTACGCTTCTTAAATCTCTCAAACCAACCTTTGCTGGCCTTAAATTCACTCACATCATCACTAGTTGCAGGCATTTTTTTAATTAAATCCTCATGCAACTTCCTAGCCTTTTCACATATGATCGCTTGAGAGATGCTATCTCCTGCTAGCTGTTTTTCATTTATCCACACCAATAAGAGTCTCTCAACATCTTCCATCACTTGCGATCTTTGTTTCGAAAACACAGTTGAACCTTTGGCAAGAACAGCTTCCTTGATTGTCTTTCTGGTGCCCAGAATAGTAGCGATGGTTGATTGGGGTTTCTTGTACAGCTTGACTAGGTCGGCTATACGCACTCCACTTTCATACTTATCAATTATCTCTTTCTTCATTTCTATAGTAATTCTTACCCTTTGAGGTGTAGGGTTGGCACTAGAAGCTTTCTTGGGGCCCATGGTCACTTATTTTCCAGAAACAGCACCGAAAATACTGTAATAATACGAAATATTCCGAGTGTATGCTTGGATGTTACCGCGGAGGCTGGCTGGTAAACAATGGGACGGCCGGCACATGTGAGGCTGGCTGAGGGCACATTGGACGCGTCTCGGACGAAAATCGGTAAGCGGGTTTTTAATCGGTATGCGCGGCAAAAATTTTGCGATAAAAGTAATCGGTATGCGGAAAAATCGCTATGTGATGCCATCGTTATGCGGGGGTCCACTGTATTTACTTGCATTGACGCACACCTAACACTTTTCTGCTACATTCACAACGACGTCAGTTTTTTTTTTTTTTTGGTCCGAGAGAAATCAAGTTTTCCCCCTGAAGGTAGTAACAGTGGACACAAGATCATCTTAAGGATTGCATGCAAGTTTCTCTTATTCTTATCTTGACAACGTCAATCATTTATCAGTTGTAGGAAGGCCTTGAGCGGCTGTTAACGTGGGCAAAGATTCCACCAGCAATGCTGCGATTCTTTTACGATATACTACTAATTTGACAGTGACATCAACAATGTCATAAACTCCAGACAGGGCGCTGATAAATACAGAAGGGTCAATTATTAAGTAGCATTCATTTTAATACCTGCTGAAGGGCCACAAGTAGTGTGTGTGCTTAACTGGCTTGGTGTTATCCCCAAAACAGAAGTTCCAAGAACCAAACCAAGACGACCACTCAACACAGCGCTGGTAAACCCAAGTGTGGTGCCTCTTCCACGCCGCTACACCGTTGTTGACTACTGATGGTGCGACATTGCGGGTGCTAGTGGTGGACTGAAGGTCATGGAATCAAATCTATCAACTCCGACAAGGGAGGCGCAAGTGTGTGAGCCCGACTGTGTTGCTGGGACTCGAACAGTGGTCCTGACCGAGAAACTTGCTGCAAAACTGTATGCGAGAAATCCAATAGATGCTTATAGTAGCTAAGTGTATGGGTTGCCTATTGCTACTCGGGGTAGCAGTGCAGGGAACCTACCTTTGATATGACTTAGATGGGTTCCAAGAGGTTTCCTACTCCCACAGCCCGGCCCTGGGCCTACGTTGTTTACAGTTAACTTGTCAATACTGTTAATATACTGTCATTATACTATCATTATTGTCATTAGTCAGTTATGATGGTGAGCTGTGTCCCCTATGACCTCTTCGGATTCATATCCTCACACGTGTGTGTCAGTGGTAGCTCAGCTGGAAGCAAGATTCCTTTGCAAGATTCCTCGGCTTGGCAGATCCTTATTTATCTTCCCATTATATGCTGTAATAATGTTGGTAGAATTACTGACAATATGTAAAGTAAAAGGACACAAGTGCAACTAATGTGACATTTTATTGTGGCAAAGTTTCGCTCTCCAGGAGCTTTATCAAGCCGTTACAAGCAGTACATGGACACAGAGGGTATATATAGGCTCAGAGTGAGGTGCAATACTAGTGGTAGTAGTAGTAGTAGTAGTAGTGACATAAGTTGTAGTAGTAGTAGTAATACAATAGGGTGGCAAAGTTTCGCTCTCCAGGAGCTTTATCTAGCCGTTACAAGCAGTACATGGACACAGAGGGTATATATAGGCTCAGAGTGAGGTGCAATACTAGTGGTAGTAGTAGTAGTAGTAGTAGTGACATAAGTTGTAGTAGTAGTAGTAATACAATAGGGTAGAGCAGTTAACTCGTACATGAGTAAAAGGATATAAAAGCTATTACTTGGGTAACATAAAAATAGGTTAGACAAATGTAGACTGGATAGAGAAGGCCTATTTCAGTGTTCACTCTCTGTAATGTGCTTTGTGTAGTATTAACAGGAGAGACTATGTGATGGCAGGGTTTACTGTTTTCAGGAGGATTCTTGCTAAGACTTCAGAGATGATGAAGCTGCCTTTGTTTTGTTTAATTGTATTTGAAACAGCGATTAGTGCTGACTCGAGGCACTTGCATCTGCGGAAATTAGTTTCTTTGATCACTAATTGGGCGTCCCTGAATTTCATGAGATGATTGGAGGAATTTCAGTGTTGTACACAGGCGTTGTTCAAGTTATCGTTCCTACATGCGTAAATGTGTTCATTGAGGTGGGTGTCGAGGTTTCTTGCTGTTTCACCTACATAAATCTTGTCGCAGTCTCCACAGGGTATAGTGTAAATTCCTGCATTGACTGGTTCGTGGTGCTTTGATTTTGTCCTGGTCAGATCCTTTATTGAAGTGCTGGAAGCGATGGCAACTCTGGTGTTAGCTTGTGAAAGTACTTAAGAAACGTTCAGTACAACCTGGCTGTTGGGAAGAATTATAACTTTGTTAGGAGTGGTGTTGGTGCGTGGAGAATTAATGATCTGAAGAGCTCTTTTCTTGCAGTCTTTGATGAAAAAGGAAGGAAAATGTAACTCAGTGAAGGTTTGGTGAATGTATGTACATTCCTCATCAAGAAACTCAGGACTACAAATTCGGTACGCTCTTAGGAAAAACACAATGATGATGCCTCTTTTGGTCTTAGTATCTTGACTGGAATAGAAGTGTGTGAGATCATTTTTATTGGTATGTTTCCGATAAACTTGAAATCTTAGGTTGCTGTCTACTTTGTGAATGAGGATGTTGAGGAAAGGTAGCTTGTCATTGGACTCTTCTTCTAGTGTAAACTGGATCGTCGGTTCAACTGCGTTGAGCCTTGCCTGAAGATTCCGTACATCAAAACGTCTGGGAGTTATTACGAGGACGTCGTCCACATAATGTAACCAAGTGACGCTTGAAGGGATGATGTTGGTGAAGTGTTCGGACTCTAGGTGTTCCATGAATAAGTTGGCTAGGACGGCATTGATGGGGGACCCCATTCCCATGCCGTAGGTTTGTTTGTAGAGCCTATTATTGAAAGAAAAACAGTTGAAATTAACACAGAGTTCAATCAAGTCAACAAAATCTCCGGGAGGTAGAGGAAGATTAAGGTCCTGATTGACTTTGCGTCATAGAACCTCGATGGCTTTAGTGGTAGGTACTTTTGTGAAGAGGGAAGTCATGTCCAAACTACAGTGGACCCCCGCTTAACGATCACCTCCCAATGCGACCAATTATGTAAGTGTATTTATGTAAGAACGTTTGTATGTGTATGTTCGGGGGTCTGAAATGGACTAATCTACTTCACAATATTCCTTATGGGAACAAATTCGGTCAGTACTGGCACCTGAACATACTTCTGGAATGAAAAAATATCGTTAACCGGGGGTCCACTGTACTTAGTTTTTTGTTACGGATGGAGAGGTTTCAGATGCGGTTGAGAAGGTCACCTGAGTGTTTAAGATGAGCAGGGCTGATGGTCCCCAGAAGGCAGGAAAGATGTTTGGCAAGAACTCCGGCTAGTTGACCAGTTTGACCAGGACAAAATCAAAGCACCACGAACCAGTCAATGCAGGAGTTTACACTATACCCTGTGGAGGCTGCGACAAGATTTATGTAGGTGAAACAGCAAGAAACCTCGACACCCGCCTCAATGAACACATTTACGCATGTAGGAATGATAACTTGAACAATGCCTGTGTACAACACCGAAATTCCTCCAATCATCTCATGAAATTCAGGGATGCCCAATTAGTGATCAAAGAAACTAATTTCTGCAGACACAAGTGCCTCGAGTCAGCACTAATCGCTGTTTTGAATACAATTAAACAAAACAACGGCAGCTTCACCATCTCTGAAGTCTTAGCAAGAATCCTCCTGAAAACAGTAAACCCTGCCATCACATAGTCTCTCCCATTAATACTACACAAAGCACATTACAGAGACTGAACACTGAAACAGGCCTTCTCTATCCAGTATATTTGTCTAACCTATTTTTATGTTACCCAAGTAATAGCTTGTATATCCTTTTACTCATGTACGAGTTAATTGCTCTACCCTATTGTATTACTACTACTACTACAACTTATGTCACTACTACTACTACTTGTACCACTAGTATTGCACCTCACTCTGAGCCTATATATACCCTCTGTGTCCATGTACTGCTTGTAACGGCTTGACAAAGCTCCTGGAGAGCGAAACTTTGCCACAATAAAATGTCACATTAGTTGCACTTGTGTCCTTTTACTTTACACATTATATGCTGCCAGAGCAAATGTCATTATTGTTTCAACCCTCAGTCACTTCCCAGCAAACCCACAAGTGGGGAGAAAGTGTTAGATGATGTTTCATCCCAGCCTCAACCATTACCACTTCATAATGAGACACTTGTGCAGCATTTTGGAATCATTATTGTGGAAACGTTTTGCCAGCCAGCGTCTTCTTCGGTCCATTACAGTGGAAGATGAGGAGGAGTTTGAGATAATCGATCCCTGAGTCTGGAGTCCATGTGTTCACTCCATCAGTCTTGATGGGCTGAGAGATCTTGAGGTTAATGAAGAGCTTGGAAGAAGCAATCACAAATTACTTAGTTTTAATATCTCCAAGTTAAGGTCTCAATTTTCTCTCAGTATTTATGTTAGTAGAATTACCGACAATATGTTAAGTAAAAGAACACAAGTGCAACTAATGCAACATTTTATTGTGGCAACATTTCGCTCTCCAGGAGCTTTGTTAAGCCTGACGAAGCTCTGCAGACTATGTGAGGCTAAGTAATTACTTGAGGAGTGTAGACTGAGGTAACCTGACTAGGGACTTGTCATGAAGGAGCCTTGTGGTAATCATTGCCAATATAACATTTTCCAAAGCAATGTACCAGTTGGTCAAGCTGTATATATTCCTAATAGAGAAATAAGATCAAACATAAATGACCCTAAATGTATAAGCAATATATTCAAACATCTTTTGGGTGAAAAAGGCATTTACAGTGGCCCGGTGGCCTGGTGGCTAAAGCTCCCGCTTCACACATGGAGGGCGCGGGTTCGATTCCCGGCGGGTGGAAACATTTCGACACGTTTCCTTACACTATTGTCCTGTTCACCTAGCAGCAAATAGGTACCTGGGTGTTAGTCGACTGGTGTGGGCCGCATCCTGGGGGACAAGATTGAGGACCCCAATGGAAATTAAGTTAGACAGTCCTCGATGATGCACTGATTATCTTGGGTTATCCTGGGTGGCTAACCCTCCGGGGTTAAAAATCCGAACAAAATCTTATCTTACAAGCGAATAAAAAAAAGAGGTGAGGAGTCACTTTATTGAACAAATATTCACTTTATGAGAAAAGTAATTAAAGGAATAAGGAAAGCTAAAAGAAAATATGAAATTAAAGTTGTGATGGAGCCAAAGACCAATATCAGAGGTTTCTTTCAGTTTTTTATTTTTTTTTATTATTAACACACTGGCCAATTCCCACCAAGGCAGGGTGGCCCGAAAAAGGAAAACTTTCACCATCGTTCATTCCATCACTGTCTTGCCAGAGGGGTGCTTTACACTACAGTTTATAAAACTGCAACATTAACACCCCTCCTTCAGAGTGCAGACACTGTACTTCCCATCTCCAGGACTCAAGTCCGGCCTGCCGGTTTCCCTGAATCCCTTCATAAATGTTACTTTGCTCACACTCCAACAGCACGTCAAGTATTAAAAACCATTTGTCTCCATTCACTCCTATCAAACACGCTCACGCATGCCTGCTGGAAATCCAAGCCCCTCGCACACAAAACTTCCTTTACCCCCTCCCTCCAACCTTTCCTAGGCCTACCCCTACCCTGCCTTCCTTCCACTACAGATTGATACACTCTTGAAGTCCTTCTATTTCGTTCCATTCTCTCTATATGTCCGAACCACTTCAACAACCCTTCCTCAGCCCTCTGGACAACAGTTTTGGCAATCCCGCACCTCCTCATAACTTCCAAACTACGAATTCTCTGCATTATATTTACACCACACATGGCCCTCAGACATGACATCTCCACTGCCTCCAGCCTCCTCCTCGCTGCAACATTCATCACCCATACTTCACACCCATATAAGAGCGTTGGTAAAACTATACTCTCATACATTCCCCTCTTTGCCTCCAAGGACAAAGTTCTCTGTCTCCACAGACTCCTAAGTGCACTGCTCACCCTTTTCCCCTCATCAATTCTATGATTCACCTCATCTTTCATAGACCCATCCGCTGACACGTCCACTCCCAAATATCTGAATACGTTCACCTCCTCCATACTCTCTCCCTCGAATCTGATATCCAATCTTTCATCACCTAATCATTTTGTTATCCTCATAACCTTACTCTTTCCTGCATTCACTTCTAATTTTCTTCTTTTACACACCCTACCAAATTCATCCACCAACCTCTGCAACTTCTCTTCAGAATCTCCCAAGAGCACAGTGTCATCAGCAAAAAGCAACTGTGACAACTCCCACTTTATGTGTGATTTTTTATCTTTTACCTCCACGCCTCTTGCCAAGACCCTTGCATTTACTTCTCTTACAACCCCATCTATAAATATATTGAACAACCACGGTGACATCACACATCCTTGTCTAAGGCCTGCTTTTACTGGGAAATAATCTCCCTCTTTCCTACATACTCTAACTTGAGCCTCACTATCCTCGTAAAAACTCTTCACTGCTTTCAGTAACCTACCTCCTATACCATACACCTGCAACATCTGCCACATTGCCCCTCTATCCACCCTGGCATACTCCTTTTCCAAATCCATAAATGCCACAAAAACCTCTTTAGCCTTATCTAAATACTGTTCACTTATATGTCTCACTGTAAACACTTGGTCTACACACCCCCTACCTTTCCTAAAGCCTCCTTGTTCATCTGCTATCCTATTCTCCGTCTTACTCTTAATTCTTTCAATAATAACTCTGCCATGCACTTTACCAGGTATACTCAACAGACTTATCCCCCTATAATTTTTGCACTCTCTTTTGTCCCCTTTGCCTTTATACAAAGGAACTATGCATGCTCTCTGCCAATCCCTAGGTACCTTACCCTGTTCCATACATTTATTAAATAATAGCACCAACTACTCCAAAACTATATACCCACCTGCTTTTAACATTTCTATCTTTATCCCATCAATCCCAGCTGCCTTACCCCCTTTCATTTTATCTACTGCCTCACGAACTTCCCCCACACTCACAACTGGCTCTTCCTCACTCCTACAAGATGTTATTCCTCCTTGCCCTATACACGAAATCACAGCTTCCCTATCTTCATCAACATTTAACAATTCCTCAAAATATTCCCTCCATCTTCCCAATACCTCTAACTCTCCATTTAGCATCTCTCCTCTCCTATTTTTAACTGACAAATCCATCTGTTCTCTAGGCTTCCTTAACTTGTTAATCTCACTGCAAAACTTTTTCTTATTTTCAATAAAATTTGTTGACAACATCTCCCACTCTCTCATTTGCTCTCGTTTTACATTGCTTCACCACTCTCTTCACCTCTCTCTCTTTCTCTATATACTCTTTCTTCCTTGCATCACTTCTACTTTGTAAAAACTTCTCATATGCTAACTTTTTCTCCCTTACTACTCTCTTTACATCATCATTCCACCAATCGCTCCTCTTCCCTCCTGCACCCACTTTCCTGTAACCACAAACTTCTGTTGAACATTCTAAAACTACATTTTTAAACCTACCCCATACATCTTCGACCCCATTGCCTATGCTCTCATTAGCCCATCTATCCTCCAATAGTTGGAGGTGTGTGGGAATAACGTTGGGAAAAAGATACGCCCATATGTAAGTAGACCTATCTCAGAGCAGATGAATCACGGAGGCTGTGGCATACGCCACAGCCTCTGCTCTGAGACTCATCTGTAAAACCCATCATTTGTGGTCAGAGTGGTGGCCTATGTTAACCTCACTATGGTGTATAGAAATATACCTAGTTTGATAAATCTTATTAGAGCTAGCTTGCCCAGTGGTTAGCACACTGGCCTGTGAGTTCTAGTACTCACCACAGGTTCAAACCACACCCGTTCCGTGATTTGTTTACAGTCGTTTCGTTACGATTTCTTGAGTTATTTGCAAGAAATTTGAATTACATTATATTGCCATAAAGGTTAAATATGATGTACTTAACACCATTGTTACTTTTGCAGGCATGCCAAGGATAATGGGTATCGATCATGGATAGTGAACAGCCGCATCAGGAGTTGGTGAAATGTGTGGTTGTGGGCGACACAGCTGTGGGCAAGACCCGACTCATCTGTGCTCGTGCCTGCAACAAGAAATTCTCTCTCTCTCAGCTGCTCAACACACATGTGCCAACAGTTTTTGCCATAGACCAATACAGGATATACAAGGAGGTTAGTACAGAACAAACTGGTGATTCCTGGCTACCCCCATCCTCATCCCTATTATTTGTGAGTTGCAGTCCTGTAGCTTATGTTGGTCCAGTGGTAAGGCCTATTGTTTACTTGACTCACGAAATCATAATGACATGATTGCAAACAAACCATACCATCGGTGGGATTAGAACCCGTGATCAGAAAGTCACAAAACTAGACCAACGCTGGCCCAGTGGCTAATGCGTCGGTCTGGAGCTTTGTGACTCTCTGATTGCGGGTTCTAACCCCACCTGTCGTATGGTTTCTATTGTTTACCTGTGATAATCCAAAAGATTACCACAATACCAGTATGTGAATCCTGTCTTATATCAGTGTTCAGAATGTTACACAAAATTACTCATGTCGGATGACCTTGACTGCTCTGTATTAGAGCAATATTTAGAGCAATACAGTGGACCCCCGCATAACGATTACCTCCGAATGCGACCAATTATGTAAGTGTATTTATGTAAGTGTGTTTGTACGTGTATGTTTGGGGGTGTGAAATGGACTAATCTACTTCACAATATTCCTTATGGGAACAAATTCGGTCAGTACTGGCACCTGAACATACTTCTGGAGTGAAAAAATATCATTAACCGGGGGTCCACTGTATTTAGAGCAATATTTAGAACAATATTTAGAACAATATTTAGTGTAATATTTAGAGTAATATGGCATGTTTGTGTGCATATACAAATTTATAAAATTAGGCCCTATTACATATCTTGTAATAACTGTTGAGTTTCTTCTCAAATAGATTTTACTGTCAAAGTGGCTAGTTTGTTGTGTATCGCATGTCTATCCTGCTCAGGCTGGCACATGATCATATGGATACACAAAAGACCTAGTAACTAGGCCTCAGAGGAGTTAATATTTTGTAAAGGCAGTTCATTTTATATTGGTATCAGTCAGTTTATATAATTTAATGCAAGTTTACATGTCTCTTAATTCTACATAATATAAATTGTCTATAAAACATTTGCTGTGTTAAAATAAGATACAAAAATGAAAATTTCCTGTAGAAATTGAGCTGCAGAAAATTTGAGGTAAATGGTTTGAAAACTGGACAATTAATTTCTGTGAGAGGGTCGTGGTGACAAACATTAAATATCTCACACCAACACTTATTACTCTAGGCCTCAATAAGGCCTATCATCATGGCCTATGAGAGGGGATGGGGGTTCAGTCGGTACATTGGTTCGGGGCCCAGCTGTTAATCTCTGAAGAAGCTCCATAACCATAGACATTTTATTTTCATTTTTCATTTGATTTTTTTTTTGGGTAATTTCAAATATTTTTAGTTAATTTGCAAAAATAATTACATAAAATTCACTTAGATTGAGGCCCCTCAGTCTGCCCCCAGGGGCCCCAAAAGAGTCATGTTCCAACTTGAAAAATTTCTCTTGGCGGCCCTGCTTATCATGCACTTTTACATTAAATGCAAAGTCTCCATCCACCCGTATTCACATACCTTTGATGACTTTCGAGAGTTTTTCTACTCTACAGCTTGGCCCTGGGTCAGGCTTGCTCAACCAGGCTGTTCCTGCCAGCAACCAGCTGGCAGAGATATTTGTAGAGTTTCCTCTTGAAGACTTCTACACATGTTCCAGCATTATTTCTGATATCTTCAGATAAGATATTAAAAATTCTGGGACCAGAGATGTTGATTTCCTTTTTCTTGGCTATGATGGAAGATATGGTTGTACGGGATTTGTTATGCATCCTGGCCAGTTCGCCCACATGTATGCCACTTTCATATTGTTCAATGATGTTTTTCTTAAATTCAATCGTATTTTTCACCTTCTTTACCAAAGGCTTGGCACTAGGAGCTTTCTTTGGAGCCATGGTAGCTTATTTAGTACTTGCAAGCACTAAAATGAATGGATTATGAAATATTTTGTATGAACATGTGAGGGGACCATTGCTCACCGGTAAACAATGGCACACTGGCTGGGGAGGACAACGCGGCTCAGAGCCGTGAGTATGCGTCCAGGACGAAAAACGATTAGCGAGTTTACAGACCATTTGCGAGCCAATGTTTAGACAAAATAACACGACTATTTCCGAAATGGACGACTTTCAGGCCGGACAATTATTGAGGGACCACTGTATATATTGAGGATTACCTCCGACCCACGTTTGTACGTATGTTTGGGGGTCTGAAATGGACTAATCTACTTCACAATATTTCTTATAACAAATTCGGTCAGTACTGGCACCTGAACATACTTCTGGAGTGAAAAAATATCGTTAACCGGGGGTCCACTGTACAGTGGACCCCCGGTTAACGATATTTTTTCGCTCCAAAAGTATATTCAGGTGCCAGTACTGACCGAATTTGTTCCCATAAGGAATATTGTGAAGTAGATTAGTCCATTTCAGACCCCCAAACATACACGTACAAACGCACTTACATAAATACACTTACATAATTGGTCGCATTCGGAGGTGATCGTTATGCGGGGGTCCACTGTGTATATATATATATATATATATATATATATATATATATATATATATATATATATATATATATATATATATATATATATATATATATATATATATATATATATATATATATATATATATATATATATATATATATATATATATATATATATATATATATATATATATATATATACATATATATATATATATATATATATATATATATATATATATATATATATATATATATATATATATATATATATATATATATATATATATATGCAAAACAACCACTCTGAAAGAATAAGAAATTCCAAGCGCTTTCGTGACTACTCATAGTTCCTTGATAATGTGAATAGTCACGAAAGCGCTTGGAATTTCTTATTCTTTCAGAGTGGTTGTTTTGCATATTCTGAAATCACCTGTTTACTGTGATCTTATTGCATATATATATATATATATATATATATATATATATATATATATATATATATATATATATATATATATATATATATATATATATATATATATATGTCGTGCCGAATAGGCAGAACTTGTGATCTTGGCTTAAATAGCAACGCTCATTGTAGTGATACTGGTCCTGTGGGGAGCAGCAGCAGGATAATACTGCACCACCTCTAGGGGCCCTTAACAACAACAACAGTTTGGTGTGTGTCATGGGCACCAACACATGGTGTGTGATTCTCTCCTACTTTATCCATTTATAAGCGATGCAGATTACATGGTGAGTTTAAATATGTGGCCTGTAGTTATAACTTTTCTCTTGACATATGCAAGACATCACCATCCCTGTAGAAGCCATTATTAGATGTACTAGTCATTATATTTTGTTGTTGCGGAAGTACTATGAAGATTCTATGTTCAATAAAGCCTAGAGATAAGGCCTGTGTTTCTATCACAACAATTTATTGAACATAGAATCTTGGGCTACCTGGTGGTGATCCTGCGCTAGACTACATCACAACATGGAGCGTTTACTGAAACCTGAGAGGCTAGACTGTGACCCCAGCTTATCAACGGCTGCTCAGGAATGGAAGCACTGGTTTAAGACTTTCGAAAACTTCTTGGGAGCCCTTCCTAAAGAAGATCTAGATAAACTAAGTCTGCTCATCAATTTTGTGTCACCTAAGATATATGAGGCTATTTCTGAGTGTAATACCTACGAAGATGCTATCAAAACCCTCAAGTCTCAGTATATTAAACCTACAAATGAAATCTTTGCACGCTATCGCCTTGCAACTCGCCGCCAGCAGATTGATGAGTCCTTAGAGGAATACTTTCAAGCACTGAAAATTTTAGGTAAGGACTGTCACTTCCAAGCAGTGACAGCTGCTCAGTATTGTGAAGAGTCCATCAGGGATGCTTTTATCAGTGGCCTGCAATCACCAATAATAAGGCAGCGTTTATTGGAGAATAAAACTCTCGACTTAGCCGCTGCCTTTGACCAGGCAAGAGCTCTAGATTCAGCCCAGAAGAATTCTGAAGTATACAGTACCACTCAGCCTTCTCGAGTGGTAAGTGCTGCAATTCCTGACCAAGACTCTAGCAATGAAGTTACTGTGGAACCTGCCTCAGTGACAGCAGCAGCAGGTACGGTGTGTTTCTTTTGTGGTTTTTCAAGACATCCACGTCCAAAGTGTCCTGCTCGTGAAGCAATGTGCCATAAATGCCACAAGAAAGGTCACTTTGCTAAAGTATGTTGTGCTAATGCATCAACAAGAGCTAGTGCCTCCACACATTCCAGTGATCATGCGACTCTAGCAACAGTGACTTCTGCGGCTACTCCAAATTCACTGTCAAAGGCAGTTGTGAAAGTATTCATCAAAGGAACAGAAGTAGATGGTCTTATTGATAGTGGCAGCTCAGAGAGTTTCATCAACCTTGACTTAGTTAAACGGCTCTCCTTGACTCTACATCACTCATCAGGTACCGTTTCCATGGCATCAACATCTCTCTCTATTCAGACCTTAGGGTTTTGTAAGGTAAATCTCAGAGTTAATGGAAAGGATTATCAAGATGTACATTTAGCTATTCTGCCACAACTGTGCTCTGATGTTATCCTTGGTCAGGACTTTCAGAAGCTGCATGGTAGTGTCACCTTAACATATGGAGGTGAACTGCCTCCTCTTGTTGTCTGTGGACTTAGCACTTTAAGGGTAGACCCACCAAAGCTGTTTGCAAATCTTACCGCGGATTGCCATCCTATATCAGCTAAGTCACGCCGCTGTTCTTATGAGGATCGGATGTTCATTGAGAAAGAAACTCAGAGGCTGCTGAAGGAGGGTATTATAGAACCGAGTGATTCCCCTTGGCGTGCACAGGTTGTTGTTGTTAAAGATGGTTATAGGAAACGGAGACTGGCTATCGATTACTCTGAGACAATCAACAAATTTACACTTCTTTATGGGTACCCTCTACCTCGAATTGACGATACAGTGAACAAAATTGCTCAGTACTACGTGTTTAGTACAATTGATCTGCAGAGTGCCTATCATCAAGTCCCTATAAGGAATGAAGATAAACCATACACAGCGTTTCAGGCTAGTGATGGCCTGTATCAGTTTACCAGAGTCCCTTTTGGAGTCACCAATGGGGTAGCCTGCTTCCAACGAATTATGGATTCACTCATTCAGGAAGAGCAACTCATGGGAACCTACGCGTATTTAGATAATGTTACCATTTGTGGCAAGACCCAGGAGGAACATGATGCAAACCTTGATAAGTTTTTGGAAGCCGCCAAGAAGAAAAATATCAGTTACAATGAGGAAAAGTGCACTTTTTCAACTAAAAGGCTTAGCATCCTTGGTTATGTAGTGGAAGGAGGTTCAATATTCCCAGACCCTGAACGACTACGACCTCTATGGGAACTTCCAATGCCTCAAGACAAAAAGTCACTCTGAAGAACTCTTGGTCTCTTTGCTTATTACTCACAATGGATCTACAACTATTCAAGTAAAGTCCGCCCATTGAGTGCTACCACATTTCCTGTGACAAAGGAAGCAGAAGCCGCTTTCCATACTCTCAAACAGGACATTGAAAACTCAGTAGTTCAAGCCATTGATGAGTCCCTACCATTCGAAGTGGAAACGGATGCATCTGACATTGCCATTGCTGCAGTCTTATCTCAGGCAGGACGACCAGTAGCCTTCTTTTCAAGAACTTTTCAAGGATCAGAGAAATGTTATGCTGCTGTAGAAAAGGAAGCCCAGGCCATCATAGAAGCAGTTCGCCACTGGAGGCATTATTTAACTGGTAGACATTTCACCATAAGGACTGACCAACGGTCCGTGATGTATATGTTCGACAAGAGGCACAAAAGTAGGATAAAGAATGACAAGATATTACGCTGGAGGATGGAACTATCGTGTTATGACTTTGATATTCTGTACCGACCGGGTCAAGAGAACATCTCACCTGATGCATTCTCTAGGTCCCACTGTGGAGCAGCATGTCATGATTTGCAATCACTCTCAGCTCTCCACAAGGCTTTGTGTCACCCAGGAGTTACACGCCTGTACCATTTTGTCAAATCAAAGAACATGCCCTACTCAGTGGAAGATGTGCGACAAGTGATCAGAGCATGCAGAGTATGTGCAGAGTGCAAGCCAAACTTTCATCAGCCAGAGAAGACTCATCTCATAAAATCCACCCAGCCTTTCGAAAGATTGAATATAGATTTCAAAGGATCTCTACCAAGCACAAATCAGAATAGGTATTTCCTTAACATAGTAGATGAATATTCAAGGTTTCCCTTTGTATTCCCCTGTGCAAATATGGCTGCTTCAACTGTTATTAGTTGTCTTTCACAGTTGTTCTCTATTTTTGGTATGCCAGCTTATATCCATTCAGACAGGGGATCCTCGTTCATGAGTAACGAACTTCAGGAGTTTTTGGCTAGCAAAGGTATTGCCTGCAGCAGAACAACAAGCTACAACCCTCAAGGCAATGGTCAAGTGGAGCGGTTCAATGGTACTACATGTATATGGAAGGCAGTTACAATGACATTAAAGTCGCGCAATCTACCTGTTCAACACTGGCAAACTGTCCTACCTGATGCTCTTCACTCTATTAGATCACTGCTGTGCACAGCTACTAATGCAACCTCTCATGAAAGACTCCTCAACTATTCACGTCGTTCCTCTACGGGAGCCTCCGTGCCCACTTGGTTATGTCATCCTGGACCCGTTCTCCTGAAGAGTCACCGTAGGATGAACAAGACGGATCCTTTAGTGGAAGAGGTAGAGCTCCTGCAAGCTAATCCACATTACGCCCACATTCGCTACCAAAATGGTGAAGAGACTACAGTATCTACAAGACATTTAGCCCCAGTTGAAATCCCTATTAGTGTGGAATCTCAAGATACACCAATAGATGTGAAAGATGCTTCGTTTTCTCCTGGAAAGCCCCTTGAGACTACCCCTATGGAAATAGAGGATTCTGCTCCAGCAGTTAATCAAACCCCGCTGGAAAATATCGAACCTGGTGAAGAGGCTCAAGGGCTACGAAGGTCGGGACGTGTACGTCGCCCACCTAACAGTTTGGGAGATTACTGTCTCTGATATTTTAGAAGGGGGAGATTGTAGTGATACTGGTCCTGTGGGGAGCAGCAGCAGGATAATACTGCACCACCTCTAGGGGCCCTTAACAACAACAACAGTTTGGTGTGTGTCATGGGCACCAACACATGGTGTGTGATTCTCTCCTACTTTATCCATTTATAAGCGATGCAGATTACATGGTGAGTTTAAATATGTGGCCTGTAGTTATAACTTTTCTCTTGACATATGCAAGACATCACCATCCCTGTAGAAGCCATTATTAGATGTACTAGTCATTATATTTTGTTGTTGCAGAAGTACTATGAAGATTCTATGTTCAATAAAGCCTAGAGATAAGGCCTGTGTTTCTATCACAACACTCATCTTGCCATATAGGACAAGTGAAAATTTGTGTATGCAATAATTTCGCCAAAATCATTCTGAACCTAACGAAAAAAATATATTTCATTGTGTTTGTTTAGTATTAAATTATTGTAAACAAATCTAAAATATATTTAGTTGGGTTAGGCTAAAATAAATTGTTCTTGTTATAATAAGGTTAGGTAAGATTTCTAAGAGTCTTTTGGTGCAAAATTAAAAAATTTTACATTTACATTAATGGAAAAAATATATCGTTAAACGTATAAGAGAAAATTTTAGAAAGGACTTAATTTTAAATGAGTTCTTGCTAATTGACCAGTTTTACATATTAGGCACGACATATATACATATATACATATACATATATATATATATATGTATATATATATATATGTATATATATATATATATATATATATATATGTCGTAGGTAGTAGGTAGTAGGTTGGTAGACAGCAACCACCCAGGGAAGTACTACCGTCCTGCCAGATGACTGTGAAACAAAAACCTGTAACTGTTTTGCATGATGGTAGGATTGCTGGTTTCTTTTTCTGTCTCATAAACACGCTAGATAACAGGGATATCTTGCTACTCCTACTTACACTTTGGTCACACTTCACAGACACGCACATGCATATATATATACATACATCTAGGTTTTTCTCCTTTTTCTAAATAGCTCTTGTTCTTCTTTATTTCTTCTGTTGTCCATGGGGAAGTGGAAAAGAATCTTTCCTCCGTAAGCCATGCGTGTCGTATGAGGCGACTAAAATGCCGGGAGCAATGGGCTAGTAACCCCTTCTCCTGTAGACATTTACTAAAAAAGAGAAGAAGAAAAACTTTATAAAACTGGGGTGCTTAAATGTGCGTGGATGTAGTGCGGATGACAAGAAACAGATGATTGCTGATGTTATGAATGAAAAGAAGTTGGATGTCCTGGCCCTAAGCGAAACAAAGCTGAAGGGGGTAGGAGAGTTTCAGTGGGGGGAAATAAATGGGATTAAATCTGGAGTATCTGAGAGAGTTAGAGCAAAGGAAGGGGTAGCAGTAATGTTAAATGATCAGTTATGGAAGGAGAAAAGAGAATATGAATGTGTAAATTCAAGAATTATGTGGATTAAAGTAAAGGTTGGATGCGAGAAGTGGGTCATAATAAGCGTGTATGCACCTGGAGAAGAGAGGAATGCAGAGGAGAGAGAGAGATTTTGGGAGATGTTAAGTGAATGTATAGGAGCCTTTGAACCAAGTGAGAGAGTAATTGTGGTAGGGGACCTGAATGCTAAAGTAGGAGAAACTTTTAGAGAGGGTGTGGTAGGTAAGTTTGGGGTGCCAGGTGTAAATGATAATGGGAGCCCTTTGATTGAACTTTGTATAGAAAGGGGTTTAGTTATAGGTAATACATATTTTAAGAAAAAGAGGATAAATAAGTATACAAGATATGATGTAGGGTGAAATGACAGTAGTTTGTTGGATTATGTATTGGTAGATAAAAGACTGTTGAGTAGACTTCAGGATGTACATGTTTATAGAGGGGCCACAGATATATCAGATCACTTTCTAGTTATAGCTACACTGAGAGTAAAAGGTAGATGGGATACAAGGAGAATAGAAGCATCAGGGAAGAGAGAGGTGAAGGTTTATAAACTAAAAGAGGAGGCAGTTAGGGTAAGATATAAACAGCTATTGGAGGATAGATGGGCTAATGAGAGCATAGGCAATGGGGTCGAAGAAGTATAGGGTAGGTTTAAAAATGTAGTGTTAGAGTGTTCAGCAGAAGTTTGTGGTTACAGGAAAGTGGGTGCAGGAGGGAAGAGGAGCGATTGGTGGAATGATGATGTAAAGAGAGTAGTAAGGGAGAAAAAGTTAGCATATGATAAGTTTTTACAAAGTAGAAGTGATGCAAGGAGGGAAGAGTATATGGAGAAAAAGAGAGAGGTTAAGAGAGTGGTGAAGCAATGTAAAAAGAGAGCAAATGAGAGAGTGGGTGAGATGTTATCAACAAATTTTGTTGAAAATAAGAAAAAGTTTTGGAGTGAGATTAACAAGTTAAGAAAGCCTAGAGAACAAATGGATTTGTCAGTTAAAAATACGAGAGGAGAGTTATTAAATGGAGAGTTAGAGGTATTGGGAAGATGGAGGGAATATTTTGAGGAATTGTTAAATGTTGATGAAGATAGGGAAGCTGTGATTTCGTGTATAGGGAAAGGAGGAATAACATCTTGTAGGAGTGAGGAAGAGCCAGTTGTGAGTGTGGGGGAAGTTCGTGAGGCAGTAGGTAAAATGAAAGGGGGTAAGGCAGCCGGGATTGATGGGATAAAGATAGAAATGTTAAAAGCAGGTGGGGATATAGTTTTGGAGTGGTTGGTGCAATTATTTAATAAATGTATAGAAGAGGGTAAGGTACCTAGGGATTGGCAGAGAGCATGCATAGTTCCTTTGTATAAAGGGAAAGGGGATAAAAGAGAGTGCAAAAATTATAGGGGGATAAGTCTGTTGAGTATACCTGGTAAAGTGTATGGTAGAGTTATAATTGAAAGAATTAAGAGTAAGACGGAGAATAGGATAGCAGATGAACAAGGAGGCTTTAGGAAAGGTAGGGGGTGTATGGACCAGGTGTTTACAGTGAAACATATAAGTGAACAGTATTTAGATAAGGCTAAAGAGGTCTTTGTGGCATTTATGGATTTGGAAAAGGCGTATGACAGGGTGGATAGGGGGGCAATGTGGCAGATGTTGCAAGTGTATGGTGTAGGAGGTAGGTTACTGAAAGCAGTGAAGAGTTTTTACGAGGATAGGAGGATAGTGAGGCTCAAGTTAGAGTATGTAGGAAAGAGGGAAATTTTTTCCCAGTAAAAGTAGGCCTTAGACAAGGATGTGTGATGTCACCGTGGTTGTTTAATATATTTATAGATGGGGTTGTAAGAGAAGTAAATGCGAGGGTCTTGGCAAGAGGCGTGGAGTTAAAAGATAAAGAATCACACACAAAGTGGGAGTTGTCACAGCTGCTCTTTGCTGATGACACTGTGCTCTTGGGAGATTCTGAAGAGAAGTTGCAGAGATTGGTGGATGAATTTGGTAGGGTGTGCAAAAGAAGAAAATTAAAGGTGAATACAGGAAAGAGTAAGGTTATGAGGATAACAAAAAGATTAGGTGATGAAAGATTGAATATCAGATTGGAGGGAGAGAGTATGGAGGAGGTGAACGTATTCAGATATTTGGGAGTGGACGTGTCAGCGGATGGGTCTATGAAAGATGAGGTGAATCATAGAATTGATGAGGGAAAAAGAGTGAGTGGTGCACTTAGGAGTCTGTGAAGACAAAGAACTTTGTCCTTGGAGGCAAAGAGGGGAATGTATGAGAGTATAGTTTTACCAACGCTCTTATATGGGTGTGAAGCGTGGGTGATGAATGTTGCAGCGAGGAGAAGGCTGGAGGCAGTGGAGATGTCATGTCTGAGGGCAATGTGTGGTGTGAATATAATGCAGAGAATTCGTAGTTTGGAAGTTAGGAGGAGGTGCGGGATTACCAAAACTGTTGTCCAGAGGGCTGAGGAAGGGTTGTTGAGGTGGTTCGGACATGTAGAGAGAATGGAGCGAAACAGAATGACTTCAAGAGTGTATCAGTCTGTAGTGGAAGGAAGGCGGGGTAGGGGTCGGCCTAGGAAAGGTTGGAGGGAGGGGGTAAAGGAGGTTTTGTGTGCGAGGGGCTTGGACTTCCAGCAGGCATGCGTGAGCGTGTTTGATAGGAGTGAATGGAGACAAATGGTTTTTAATACTTGACGTGCTGTTGGAGTGTGAGCAAAGTAACATTTATGAAGGGATTCAGGGAAACCGGCAGGCCGGACTTGAGTCCTGGAGATGGGAAGTACAGTGCCTGCACTCTGAAGGAGGGGTGTTAATGTTGCACTTTAAAAATTGTAGTGTAAAGCACCCTTCTGGCAAGACGGTGATGGAGTGAATGATGGTGAAAGTTTTTCTTTTTCGGGCCACCTTGCCTTGGTGGGAATCGGCCAGTGTGATAATAAAAAAAAATATGTATATATATATATATATATATATATATATATATATATATATATATATATATATATATATATATATATATATATATATAAGGAGGTACCACCTCTAGAACTGTTATAGGGACCCTCATCCTCAGAGAAAAGAATAAACTTGCTTCAGGGAAAACTCAAGGTTCTTCCTGAAGCTGTTTGAGAATTTTCTCCTACCACTCCCTATATTTTATGTATATTTTATTTAAAGACAAAATACATTGACAAAACATTCACAAAAACACGATAGAAAGTAAAACAACATAGGTAACTCAGAGCTACATATCGAATACTTTGTCCGGCTCCTTGGCGGTGGGCCGCGTGCCCAGAATGCTGCAGGCATTTCCTCTCTGGATTGCAACACTGAGTCTCTGAAAAAGGAAGCTGGTCGCCCTGTGGTCCTTGGTTTCTATGATGAGCTTTTCACCCAGCTCTATTAGGAACTTTAGAGCACACTTGCCCCATGCTCCAAGGGTCTCCGACCCTATTGGGATGAAGTTATAGCAAGGGGGAAGGTCTTCATATTTGCGTATCTTCTGGGTCTGATTAATGCTCTCCTAAATGCTCTACCTGCCTCACCTAAACATATAGCTATAAGCTATGCTGATGATATCATGATCCATACAACAGGGCATAAGAAGATGAATACCATTCTTAATGAAGTTCAAGCAATTTGTAATCGACTAGGCCTCATAATATCTTCCTCTAAAACTAAGATATTAACAAGCAAACGACATCCCCCACCCATCTATTTGCAGGGTGAAATCATTAGCTACGTTAAAACTTACAGATATCTTGGTGTAGATGTACCCTTTAACAAATCCACTATACCACAACTAAACAAGAAATGTAAAGCTAGGCTAAATGCTCTCAAAGCTGTTGCTGGCTACAATCCCAACTATGGTGCAAATGTGAGAATCGTGAGAATGATGTACATAGCCTATGTTAGGTCCTTAATTGATTATGCTGCTCCCATGTTGATATTAGCTAGAGAAAGTTCTCTCCGACCCTTGGAGTTAATGCAAAATGAAGCTCTCAGGATTATTCTTGGCTGTCCCAGATCTACAAAAGTTCTTAACATGAGGAAGGAGCTTGGTATTTCTAGTATCAGTTATAGGATTGTTGAAATTAACATTGTACTCGGTATTAGAATGTTGAGAAACGAACCAGACACTGTCACAGTGAATCTTACCAAGTGTCTAGAGGTAAATACACACAGATCTAAATGGATTGTGAAAACGTGCAATTGCATTAAGTTTTATAACCTGCATGAACTGTATCACTGTAGGCAACAAGAGCATTTCACCCCTCCATGGAAGATGTGTTCATTTAATATCACATACCTACAAGTCCCTCCCAAGAAGCTCATTGCTAGTAATCCCTTCCTTAAATCTCTTGTTAGAGCAACTGCTCAAGAAGAAATTTCTCACCTAGCTGGTAGTAACAAGTTATCACAAGTTATATACACTGATGGATCTAAACAGGAGTCTTCTGGCAGGGCTGCATCTGCTCTTGTTGCCACCTCCCTAGTTAAGAACGATAATAAATTTGTTGAGTTAGGCATAAGAATTAACAACTGGGCGTCTACACTGCAAACTGAATTGTTTGCAATCCTAATGGCGCTAAAGCTAACCTATGACACTGAGCTTGACTCTATCATCATTACTGATTATATGTCATCATTGAAGGCTCTTGGCTCATATAATGACTCCAACAACATGCTCATTGGGGAAGCCAGGTATAGATACTCAAAAATTAGGGACAAAGGAATTAATGTACAATTGCTATGGATCCCATCACACATTGGATTACTCCTTCATGATAAAGTTGATATGTTAGCCAAGAAGAGTATCGAGAAGGAGAATGTAGAATATAACTTTGGTATAACTGTGTCTAGCATTAGGAATAATATTAGGAGAGAAGTAAATAATGAAAATGATTGTTATAGGAATGCAGTTAGAAGCCTGAGTAGATCTATAACCCACTATGATAACATGAACGTAGATAAGTATGTTTATGGAGCAACTTGCAATGTGAACAGACTGACTGATGTTGTAGTGGCCAGGCTTAGGCTTGGTTACAAGTACTTCTGGCAGTTTGGGAGACACACAGATGATGATCAAACTAAATGTAAATTATGTGATCAGGCATATGGTCACTCTCTTGAACACTATGTGCTTAATTGTCCACCTATTGAGGAATACAGAGACAGACAGTATAATAACCTATGTGACATGTCAAGATATCTTATTAATGAAAATAAGATACCAGATATACTAAGCAAATTTCCTAAATTTGCTTGTAACAGATAAGTGAACTATAGATATGTAGATATAAATCCATATGTATTCCTGTTAACCCTTTGGGGCCTAGTTCCTAGGCCTTTTGTGTATCCATATGCTCTCGCGCTACCATCCACAGGATGGATATGGGGTGCACAATAAACTAGCCACTTCGGTGGCAAAATCTAAAAATCCTGTGGCTGGCAGCTCCACCCCCTTCCACTACGGAGTATGGCAAGTAGGTGTCTGCCAATGTGGCGGCACAGGTGTAGTCCCAGGCAATCTGCTTTCCATCCTTCCAAGGTAGCATAGTGGCTCCATCAGGACGATTTTGACTTCCATCCGACCTCTGCACTTGGGGTTCCCGTTGAGCTGGGCAATGGGCTGTGGCGAGGCTTCTCTTTATGATGTCATTGACCTCCTCATGCCTGGCATACTTCCCTTCTGCTGTGTGACACACGAGACCATGAAGTCCGAATTGATCAGCTGTCGCCCTGCCGCAAATACACCTATGTTCGGTGAGGATGGGGGCAGCTAGGCGAAGAGTAACACCAATCCGAATGGCCTGTGGGTCTAGTCGAGTGCCCAAGGAGGAATTGGGAACAGCTAACAGGAAATCTCCTGAGTGTGGTGCCTTCACTGCCAGGAGACGAGCTTTGTCCTTTCCTGAGGCATTGGAGAGCATTGTGTTGGCGATTTTTTCCATGATCAGTTTGTCCCAGTGGGACTGTTTGTGTTCTTTGGGAGGAGCTGGTCTACTGGAGGAATCTGTAAGGGTGTCCCACCGAATCGCTGCTTCAGTAAACCTGGGGTCTTGAGCTCCTACCACGTCTCTCAAGCGTTCGGGAACAATCTTCTTGACTAATGCACTGGAAGCCAAACACGAAGACAGAAAAGCAGGTAAAGCAACATGCGTTGCTTTGCGCACCCCTATACCTCCCAGTTGCACTGGGAGGGTTGCCTGATCCCATTGCTGATCCTCTAGTGACAGGTTCAGTGCCTTCTTAAGGGTTGACCTCAGGTGTGCGTCATATTCGTCGAGTGTTGGATTGTCAAAAGAGGGTGCACACCTCAGGAAGTAAGTGAGTCTTGGAATAGTAAGGCACCTTGTGAGGAGATACAGAGCATCATGGGCATCAAGATTGCTTATTCTCTCCTCCATTCTCATCAGGTCATTCAATTTGTCCTTGAGGACTGTGTCGATGGCCTGGTGACCCAGCGGTGCTCCCAGGAGGGTACTGTTGGACGGAGTGGTAGTAGAGACTTCTGGGAGGATTCTTCGCACAGCATTGATTATTTCCTGGTTCACTGTGATGATTTCACACTTGGAGGGATTGAGGATGAGTCCCAAGTCTTCTCCCTGTGTTTTCACCAGTTGTAGGTCCCCTACCAGGGACTCTTCAGTACCTGCCAGAGTGCCATCATCCAGGTACCAGATGTTGAGCTCACTGCATAGGCTGGAAGTTAGTTCTCTTACTGCCAAGCAGAAGAGAAACGGAGCTAGTGGGTCACCCTGCTGAACACCTTCTGATGATTGAATTTCATGTTCTCCAAACAAAAGAATTGAGGGCTTGCTGTAGCCAGCTGAGATGAAGGGAAAAAGCCTGGGGAAGCGATCCCGAACAGCTGGTAAGACAGCATCTCTCTTTACCATATTAAAGGCATTTCTAAAATCAAGTTTGACTACAGCTTGACAGTTTGACTATATATATATATATATATATATATATATATATATATATATATATATATATATATATATATATATATATATATATATATATATATACATGTATATATATCGTGCCGAATATGTAAAACTGGTCAGTTAGCAAGAACTCATTTAAAATTAAGTCCTTTCTAAAATTTTATCTTATACGTTTAAAGATATATTTTTTTCATTAGTGTTAATGGAAAATTTTTTAATTTTGCTCCAAAAGAATCTTAGAAAACTTACCTAACCTTATTATAACAAGTACAATTTATTTTAGCCTAACCCAACTAAATATATTTTAGATTTGTTTACAATAATTTAATACTAAACAAACACAGTGAAATATATTTTTTTCGATAGGTTCAGAATGATTTTGGCGAAATTATTGCCTACACAAATTTTCATTTGTCCTATATGGCAAGATGAGCGTTGCTATTTAAGCCAAGATCGCAAGTTCTGCCTATTCGGCTCGAGATATATATATATATATATATATATATATATATATATATATATATATATATATATATATATATATCATGCAGAATAGGTAAAACTGGTCAGTTAGCAAGCACTCATTTAAAATTAAGTCCGTTCTAAAATTTTCTCTTATATGTTTAAAGATATATTTTTTATTTATGTTAATGTAAAAATTAATAATTTTGTACCATAGGAACCTTAGAAAACTTACCTAACCTTATTATAAAAAGTGCAATTTAATTTATCCTAATCCAACTAAATATAATTTAGATAAGTTTATAATAATTTAATAATAAATAAACACAATGAAATATATTTTTTCGTTAAGTTCAAAATGATTTTTGTGAAATTATTGCATACACAAATTTTTCACTTGCCCTATTCGGCAAGAAGATCATTGCTATTTAAGCCAAAAGCACAAGTTTTACGTATTTGGCACCACACACACACACACACACACACACACACACACACACACACACACAACCAGAGTTATTAGTTAAAACAAGTCGAGAGGTAGCCTGGAATCAGTAATATTTCAAAGTGACAAACCGTTGTGGGTCTACTAGGCGCTGTTGCCACACAGATTCAAATACATGTATACAAAGATCAAAGCGAGTGTGGAAGCGGGAGTTCAAGAATTACCAGAGTTTGGTTAACAAGTGTAATGTGGGGCACCATACAGTGAGAGGGAAAAAGGTAAAAAAAAAAAAAAAAGAGAAAGGAAAAATAAAATATACAACAAGGGAAGGTGGCAGTCGTAGGCCTGCTGAGGCAGTGACGTCACAACAAGTTGTGTGCCATTATACATAAAGTGAAGCGGCAGCGGCAGCGGCAGCAACGGTATCCTACCAGCTCTTCTTTCTCAAAAAAACATCGCTCATCAAAACTTGTGATGGCCTAAGTGAAAGTTCAACTACATGAACCCACGTAGACCACAACATGACCCAAGAATACTAAGAATGTAACCCAAATCTTGACAAAATTAGAAGATCTAAGGAAGACAGCCCTGCTAACCCAAACACTGCCTCCGCTGCCAGACAATCACTTAACCCAAGCTCCGAGAAAACAAGCCTTCTCCTCCATTGCTACACAGTATCTACTTCAGTGATACTATGAAAGGATATCGCAGAAGAAACAACACCAGTAATAAAAGAATAACAGCAAGGACCCTAGAACTCAACTTGTCTACCCAGCAGGACGCCAGTGTATCATCAACCCCCCTCACCGCCGCCACCCAAGGAACAACAACAACAACAACAAACATGGCTGACTCCCCCTCCAACTCCACTCCCTTCAAAGGATTCACCCATGATAACTCAGGTATGATTATTCCTGACAATATCAAGGACTACATCGTTGCTCTAGAAAATGAAATCAAAGATATCAAAGCAACACTCGAGCGACGAGAATCCAAGATAATCAACCTCGAGAATAAGATCCAAAACCTTGAAGAGAAGATTACATCGGGAAGTGTTGACACAGAAAATACTCTAAAAGCAGCTATAGCCAGTCACACTGAGCAAATAACAACAATAAATATGAAGGTTGAAGAAGCAATCAAGGACTGGAATCAGAACATGCACACTCGACTAAATGAATACCTTGATTTCCAAGACGACAAAACTGAACAAGATAAGTTGTCTGATGCAGTTATAATAAACAGTCCACACATTCCTAGTGACATAACACAAGCACAGTGCAAAGAAACTGCTATCAGGATAATACAGAACCACGTACAAGTCATCGTGCAAAACAATGAAATCAAAGAAACACGTTTGTTAGGAAAACCAGGAAGTAAACACAGTATAATGATCAGACTTCATTCATACGATAAAAGAAAGGACCTAATTAAATCAGCAATTACAATGAAAAATGGAGTGTACATAAATGAGTGTCTAACAAAAAAACGTCAAAACCTTCTGTTCAGGCTGAGAAAACTTAAACAGGAAAACAAAATACACCAGTGTTTCACGCGAGATGGGAAAATACTAGTAAGGAAAACATCAACAGGACAACAATATACCATCTCAAATGAACACGATTTCTCTACCTTCCTTAGA
Source organism: Cherax quadricarinatus (assembly GCF_038502225.1). Lineage (NCBI taxonomy): Eukaryota > Metazoa > Arthropoda > Malacostraca > Decapoda > Parastacidae > Cherax > Cherax quadricarinatus. The sequence goes on along the minus strand of NC_091359.1, from coordinate 23,748,387 downwards.
AAAGCTGACATTTCTGTAACAGATTAGATAAGTGCCCTTAATACATATATACGTGTGGTACATATAGTGTACGTTACTATTATATTGTGCATAATTATTTTTATTATTTTTCATCACTAGCTAATGCCAACTACCTCCAATACTCTATACTTCTTTCTTACTGCTATTAATTGCTCATAATTTTAAACTACAAGTCAAATCTTACTCCAAATTAATAATATTCATTATTCTTACCTGTCCATTTAATTTTGTTTACCACTACTTGTTTTTTTAGTCACTTTTCATTGTGTATGCAATTAGTGTATATTCCAATTACTTTTTTGCAAGTACCAAAACTATCTTTTGCTAGCTAGTACCAACTACCTCATTTTTTTTTACTTTTTATTGTGCAATAAACTGCTCAATTTATTTAATATTACAAATCAGATCTTACTCCTAAACCAATATTATTTCATAGTGACCACCTGTCCATTTAACTTTGTTTACCATTACTTAATTTTAGTCCCTTATATATTTTCTCCTTTATTTTAGCTTTATATAACTATCCTAGTTTATATATTCACAATTGTTAAAATAATCAAGGTGCTATTCTCAGGTGCTAAAGTAGAATAAGTTCACAATTTTGCCATTATATTCCAAAGCTCATTATTTGATTACCACTTTATTGTTCACCACAACTTATATTAGTCCCTTTTATATTATAATTTTTATACTATAATTCTAACTTTAAAGAATTACCTTTATAGTACTACCTACTATCATATTCCCAAGCTCCATTATTTGTTCATCACTATATTTGTATTAGTCCCTTTTATATTGTCTCCTTTATTTTAGCTTAAAAAAAAAAAAAAAAAAAAAAGAAAAAAAAATACATTAGCTCATTATTTTACATTTGTTAAATAATTCAGGTGCTATTTTTTAGCTTAAGACTATTTACTTTGTTTTATACTTAATTCTAACTATAGATTCACTACAAATCTTATGATTACAAGCATTGATCCTGATACCAATCTCTTATTTAATGACTTAAATGAATCAAACAGTTACTGTAATTACTACACTGCAGAACAATCAAAGGCACTTCTCAGTGCCAACAACAACATAACTATCTTTAACTACAATATCAGATCTTTAAGCAAGCATTACGATGACCTCATAGCATTACTAAATTCCTTACATGCCAATATGTCCATCATTACACTAACTGAAACCTGGCTAAAGCCTGATAGTACAGATGTCTATGCCATTCCTGGTTACACAGCCATACACAACTGTAGGCCAGACCAACAAGGGGGTGGCACAGCCATATACTACTCAGACCAACTAGAATGTATCACTAATACTTGCACAAGGGATGAACATGGGGAATATATAATAGCCAAATTCAAATCCAAATACCTACAAAAACCTCTCACATTGATAAACATCTACAGAGTTCCACAGTCAAACATTAGCCAATTTAGTCAAAACCTAGGAAGTATGATAACTGATGCACGCATGAACAAAGATCACTTACTACTCTCAGGTGACTTCAATATAAATCTCCTGCAAGACCAGGACCCACACGTTACTGAATTCACAAACACAATGAGTAACTGTATGTTGCTACCAACAGTAACAAAACCTACAAGAGTTACAGAGACTAGTGTTTCCCTACTTGACCACATCTGGACCAACACCATATCCCCTTTAAAATCAGGCATAATTACAGATAATACCACAGACCACTACCCAACTTTCCTCATAACAACTCTTGGTAAATTACCCCAAGACACTACTAAAGTCACCTTCAGACTTCACAATGAGGCAGCCATTAATAACTTCACAACAGCAGTAGCAAACATTGACTGGCACACTGAGCTAGAAATCTATACAGATATTGACGAATGTATTAATAATTTTCTAAAAAAGACCCAATACCTCTATAACAAGCACTGCCCTAAAAAAACTAAACAGATGACAGCTAAGAGACTGAACAGTCCCTGGCTAACACCCAGCATTCTCAAATCCATAAATACAAAACACCAATATGAAAAACAGTACAGAATGGGTCACATAACCAGAGACCAAACAAAACGTTACTCGTCAATCCTAACCAGCCTGATAAGAAGGGCAAAAAAATTGTATTATGAGAACAGATTATCCAACTTACGAGGTGATATAAAAAAGACCTGGAAAACCCTATCAGAAATTCTAGGAACAAAAAAGATATCACGAAATAGCGAAATAAAATTAGCAAAATCAGATGAACCCCAACTCCCACCAACAGAAACAGCAAACAGACTCAATGATTTCTTCTCCACTATAGGACAAAACCTTGCCAATAAAATCCCAAGCTCAGATACCCCACCAAATGACTACCTCACCGGCAACTACCCGAACACACTGTTCCTAGCTCCGACTAACCCATACGAAGTCTCCCTTATTATCAACACACTAAAAAACAAGGCAGGAGATTTAAATACCTTACCACCCTTTATATACAAAAAAGTGTCACAAGTGCTATCACCAATCATTGCAACACTCTTTAACAAATCCATTGAATCCTCCACCTTCCCTACAGTACTCAAAATAGCAAGGGTCACCCCAATCCACAAAGGAGGAGACCAAACAGAGTTGAATAACTATAGGCCAATATCCAACTTACACCCTCTCTCAAAAATCTTCGAAAAATTAATTCATAAACGAATCTACTCCTACCTTATCTCCCAAAACATACTCAACCCCTGCCAATTTGGATTCAGGCCTAATAAAAATACTAATGATGCTATTATACACATGCTAGAACATATATACACTGCAATAGAGAAAAAAGAAGTCCCACTGGGGATCTTCATTGACTTACGTAAAGCTTTTGATACAGTTGACCATGACTTGCTCCACGTAAAATTGTCACACTATGGTATAAGAGGGCACTCCCTCAACTACCTCAAGTCTTACCTCAGCAACAGAAGCCAATATGTGTATGCAAATGGGGCAAACTCCTCTGCACAACCAATTACAGTTGGTGTCCCACAGGGAAGTGTCCTTGGCCCTCTTCTCTTTCTCCTATACATAAATGACCTACCAAATGCTTCGCAATTACTCAAACCCACACTATTTGCAGATGACACTACATACGTCTTCTCCCACCCGAGCCCAGTCACGCTAGCCAATACTGTAAATACCGAATTACAGAAAATATCTACCTGGATGAGAACTAACAAACTTACACTAAACATTGACAAAACCTACTTCATTCAGTTTGGTAACAGAGCTACAGATGTCCCTCTTAACATAATGATAAATGGATCACCTATCACAAAGCTAACAGAGGGAAAATTCTTAGGAATCCACCTTGATAATAGACTCAAATTTCATACACATATACAACAAATTTCTAAGAAAATTTCCAAGACTGTAGGCATACTATCGAAGATACGGTACTATGCTCCACAGTCAGCCCTCCTGGCCCTATATCACTCTCTTATTTACCCCTATCTCACCTATGGAATTTGTGCATGGGGCTCAACAACAAGTAACCATCTCAGACCACTAATTACCCAACAAAAGGCTGCAGTTAGAATGATAACAAATTCTCACTATAGGCAGCACACTCCACCAATATTCAATACACTAAACCTCCTCACCATACAAAACATCCATACTTACTACTGCACCTATTACATACATAGAACACTTAACTCTGATATTAACCCTCCCCTCAAACATCTCCTTGCCAACCTCAACAGAACACATGACCATAACACAAGGCACAGATCACTCTTTGATGTTCCTCGTGTCCATCTCACACTATGTAAAAACTCAATGCACATAAAAGGCCCTAAAATCTGGAATTCATTACCTGTAAATATAAAAGAAACACTACCTGTTTATAAATTCAAGTCTCTTCTCAAAGATCACTTACTCACCCAAAACCAAATAAATACTGAATAACTGAACCTTATAAATTGTATATCTTAACCCTTTGACTGTCGAAGGGCCAAATCCTGAAGTTGCTTCTGGTGTCGCAAAATATTCGAAAAAAAAAAATTATTTTTTCTTATGAAATGATAGAGAATCTTTTCCCGATTGTAAAGACACCAAAAAAACGAAATTTGATGGAAAACTGACGGAATTACGCTCTCGCGAAGTTAGCGACTTCGGCGATATTTAAAAATCGGCAATTTCGCCCAATTTGAGCCCTATTTTCGGCTAATTCCGTTATTCCAGTCAACCAAACTCATAACTATTTCTTCAGAACTCTATTTTTTCTATCGATTGAGTACAAGAAACTGCCCATTTACCGATTTCAACTACCCAATAACATGGTCAGAAATTTGCAATTTGGCCAATTTCACGAAAATTAAAAAATACGACAATTTCAAAATAAGGTCCAGAATGAACAATGCAGACATTCCTGGCTCTAAAATAACATTTTCTTTGTTCATCAGTCATGTCTCCAGGTCCCTGTGATATTACTCTTGCTTTTTATTTTGAAATTTTATTCAAACAAAAAATAGAAGATTTACTGTTATGCAGACTACTGCAATACTGTAATAATTGTAAAAATTACATCAACCCATTCATGACTGCGTATTAGAATGGCTATTTGGACATTTATTGGACAATGACATCATTTGTTCACTTTTGAACATCGGCAAAAATCAAACATTTCCTGTACTTTGTGCTCCATTTCCAGGTTCTTTTTATAGTAAAATTAATCAAAATCACCTCCATTTCTATAATATAGTTTCCATTCTATCAAATGAGACCAAGAAAACGAGAATACAACCACAAATACTATACGAAAATAGACCACAAAGTCGGCATTTTAATTAAAAAAAACGGTCGGAGTTTTTTTTTTCTCATTATGCACTGCGTGCTCCAGGATTTTTTTTATGTGGTGCACACTGACCACACAGACCCATTCTCTCACATGTGGGCCTACTAGCTTTCTCCTGCCTGATTTGAAGCCGCTAGAATTTATGAGTATATATACGTCAAACACGGTACCTTGCAAACGTATATATACGGCCGCGACAGTCAAAGGGTTAAATGTTTCTCACAATTATATCACATAAATGTTAAACCTAAAACCCAATCTAACTTTATTATTTTTTAAATACACTACCTAACAGAATACTCCATTCTACTGAATGTACAACAATGCATACAACCATATGACCTGTCTTTGTAATACTCACTTGTGCTTTATAGTAACCTGTTTACATTAATGTTTTATCACTGATTTCATCATTGCTTAGTTAATCTTAAGTTAATTTTAAGCCAGCCCGTAATGCTATGCATAGTATAAGTGGCTTTGGCATACTGCTCTTACCTGTATTTGTTGTACCTCTGTATGTGTGCTCAAATTTTTAAATAAATAAATAAATAAATAAATAAGTGAAAAGTGATATCGTGTGATGAACGCGGGATGTATGAGCATACATGGTTATAAACATCACGGGTGAAGGATCTCCAAAATAGTGAAAGAAGGCCTAAGTACGACGACTATGTCATCAGCATCTGGCAACTTGTCACCGCACCGTGCAGAGCAAGTACTCACTCACCTATTGTGGTTTGCATGTTGCATCCTGGCGTCTGGCCTTGCATCACTGTTAGATACTGGTCACTCACTCCTGCAAGCTATTACCATAATTAGTGTAGAAATAGCATAGTTAAAGTGAAGATAGTGTTGAGGAGAGGGTGAGGTGTAGAGCAGACTAGCGAGGGGTAACGTAGGGGTGAGGCAGTGTTTCTACCGGTAGTTATTAGCAGTAAGAATACTTAGGAAGCTAGGAAGTCCTCTATCAATGTGAACAAGGAATAGGATAATAACCAGCAATAATTGATACTTAATCCAGAAAGGGCAATAAGTGAAAAGAGTAGCATTACTTGGAAAGATAGCCAAGTTAAATTTGAGCCTACACGACAGAGAGGTATAACGGATCTTTCAACCACACCACCTACCCCCCCCTAATCATCCCTCCCTCACACACACGCACACACACACACAAGGGCAGACACTCATAGAAGCTTTAGGCCCTAGTAGCAAGCTCCGCTTTTTATAACCCAGAATTACTGGTATGTATTAGCAGTATCTCCCCCTCACACCTCCCTCACACACACGAACACACACATATACACACACACACACACACACACACACACCTGCACTAGGACAATACGGTAACTAACTAGGCGAATACACACACACACACACACACACACACACACACACACATGTGCACACACACACACACAGACACACACACAGTAGGGAAAGAAGGGGCACAACTGCATGGAGAAGCTCTGTCAGAGGAGACTGTAGTAAATGAAAGAGCTAAGCTATATGTGGAGGCCCTAACAGACCACAGCAGAGCCCATGGAAAGCTGAGAAGGGAAAATGACAGGCCACTGAGCCCAAGTACAGTAGCTAGTGAAACTGAAGAAAGGAAAGCTGCAATGGAGGAAATCAAATTGAATGAGGGGATACACAGGGATATGCAGTGGGAGAATGAAAGGGTGAGGTCAGTCTTTGTGTATGGGCTCCAGGAAGTTGAAGGGGAAACATATGAAGCAAGAAAACAAGGGGAAAAAAAAGCAATTGAAAGCATCATGAAAGCAATAGGAGAAGATGACATGACCCAGCTGGAAAATTTTCGGAGAATAGGGGGGTTTGTGAAAAAAAGAACCCGGCCAGTGAAAGTGACCTTCAAGGCAGAATCGACTCGGAACAGGATCCTGCAGGAGAAAGCACGATTAAGGGACATGCCGGCATACAGGAAGGTGTATTTCGACCGCGACAGAACACAAGCAGAAAGGCAGAAACAGAGAGAGATGGTACAAAGGCGAAAGGAGGAAAGAGAGGGGATGGAGAAGACAGACAGGAGATCCCAGACACAGGAAGATCAAATACAGCCTCCCTCACAACTTCCTATAGAAGCCTCCCAACCAGGTCAACCCCAGTGCAACCAAACACTCTAAACCAAAACACCCATGCCACATCCAATGCCCCCACCCACTGCATTACAAACTCCACCCCCACAGCAACCACCCATAGTTCCTTATCAGGTCTCCCACTTCCCCAACCCCAATACACCTCCCAGACCACAATCTTTGAAAAGAAGTTGAAAGTGTGGTTTACAAATGCAGATTGAATAACAAATAAGTATGAGGAGTGGCACGAAAGAATCAAGGAGACATTCCCAGACATAATAGCACTCACAGAAACAAAACTCACCAGAATAATAACAGATTCAATCTTTCCATCCGGATATCAAATCCTCAGGAAAGACAGAGGGAGGAGAGGGGGAGGAGGAGTTGCACTGCTCATTAAAAACCAGTGGGGGTTTGAGAAAATGGAAGGAATGGATGGCACGGGCAAAAGGGACTACTTAGTAGGAACAATCCAGTCTGAGGGACATAAGGTGATAATTGCAGTAATGTACAACCCACCACAGAACTGCAGGAGGCCAAGAGAAGAATACGATGAGAGCAACAGAGCAATGGTCGACACACTAGCCGAGGTGGCCAGGAGAGCACACATGGGGGGAGCAAAGTTACTAGTTATGGGTGATTTCAATCACAAGGAGATTGACTGGGAAAACCTGGAGCCCCATGGGGGTCCCGAAACATGGAGAGCCAAGATGTATGATGTGGTACTGGAAAACCTCATGCATCAACATGTTAGAGACACTACCAGAGAGAAAGGAGAGGATGAACCAGCAAGACTGGACCTTGTATTCACCTTGAGTAGTTCTGACATCGAGGATATCATGTATGAAAGGCCCCTGGGAGCTAGTGATCATGTGGTTCTGTGCTTCGACTACATAGTTGAGCTCCAAGTGGAGAGAGCAGCAAGAATAGGGTGGGAAAAACCAAACTACAAAAGGGGGAACTATTCAGGCTTGAGGAACTTCTTTCAAGACATTCAGTGGGAGAGGGAACTGACAGGAAAACCAGTACAAGAAATGATGGACTATGTGGCAACAGAATGCAAGGAGGCAGAGGAGAGGTTTGTTCCCAAGGGAAACAGAAATAATGGGAAGAACAGAACGAGTCCTTGGTTCACCCAAAGGTGTAGGGAGGCAAAAACTAGGTGTACTAGAGAATGGAAAAGGTACAGAAGACAGAGAACTCAGGAAAATAAAGAGATTAGCTGAAGAGCCAGAAACGAATATGCACAGATAAGAAGGGAGGCTCAGTGGCAATACGAAAATTACATAGCATCGAAAGTCAAGACTGACCCGAAGCTGTTGTACAGCCACATCAGGAGGAAAACAACAGTCAAGGACCAGGTAATCAGACTGAGGAAGGGTGATGGGGAATTCACAAGAAATGACCGGGAGGTATGTCAGGAGCTCAACACAAGATTTAAAGAAGTATTTACAGTGGAAACCAGTAGGACTCCAGGAAATCAGAGCAGGGGGGTGCACCAGCAAGTGCTGGATGAGGTACATATAACCAAGGAGGAGGTGAAGAAGCTGCTATGCGAACTTGACACCTCAAAGGCGGTGGGACCAGACAGCCTCTCTCCGCGGGTCCTTAAAGAGGGAGCAGAGATATTGTGTGTACCGTTAACAAAGATCTTCAACACATCATTTGAAACTGGGCAACTCCCCGAGGTATGGAAGATAGCAAATGTAGTCCCAATTTTTAAAAAGAGAGACAGACATGAGGCACTAAACTACAGACCTGTATCACTAACGTGTATAGTATGCAAGGTCATGGAGATCATCAGGAGGAGAGTGGTGGAGCACCTGGAAAGAAACAAGTGTATAATTGACAACCAGCATGGTTTTAGGGAGGGAAAATCCTGTGTCACAAACCTACTAGAGTTTTATGACAAGGTGACAGAAGTAAGACAAGAGAGAGAGGGGTGGATCGACTGCATTTTTTTGGACTGCAAGAAGGCCTTCGACACAGTTCCTCACAAAAGGTTACTGCAAAAGCTAGAGGATCAGGCACACATAACAGGAAAGGCACTGCAATGAATCAGAGAATACCTGACAGGGAGGCCACAACGAGTCATGGTACGTGACGAAGTGTCAGAGTGGGCACCTGTGACAAGCGGGGTTCCACAGGGGTCAGTCCTAGGACCTGTGCTGTTCTTGGTATATGTGAATGACATAACGGAAGGGATAGACTCAGAAGTGACCTTGTTTGCGGACGATGTGAAGTTAATGAGAAGAATCAAATTGGATGAGGATCAGGCAGGACTACAGAGAGACCTGGACAGGCTACAAGCCTGGTCCAGCAACTGGCTCCTTGAGTTTGACCCTGCCAAATGCAAAGTCATGAAGATTGGGGAAGGGCAAAGAAGACCGCAGACACAATATAGTTTAGATGACCAAAGTCTGCAAACCTCACTCAAGGAAAAAGATCTGGGGGTGAGTATAACACCGAGCATATCTCCCGAGGCGCACATTAATCAGATAACTGCTGCAGCATACGGGCGCCTGGCAAACCTACAGATAGCATTCCAATACCTCAGTAAGGATTCGTTCTAGACTCTGTATACCATTTACGTCAGGCCCATACTGGAGTATGCAGCACCATTTTGGAATCCACACCTAGTCAAACACGTCAAGAAATTAAAGAAAGTGCAAAGGTTTGCAACAAGATTAGTCCCAGAGCTACGGAGATTGTCCTACGAAGAAAGGTTGAGGGAAATCGGCCTGACGACACTGGAGGCCAGGAGGGTCAGGGGAGACATGATAACGACATATAAAATACTGCGCGGAATAGACGAGGTGGACAAAGATGGGATATTCCAGAGATGGGACACAGACACAAGAGGTCACAATTGGAAGTTGAAGACTCAGATGAATCAAAGGGATGTTAGGAAGTATTTCTTCAGTCATAGAGTAGTCAAGCCATGGAATAGCCTAGAAAGTGAAGTAGTGGAGGCTGGAACCATACATAGTTTTAAGGCGAGGTATGATAAAGCTCATGGAGCAGGGAGAGAGAGGACCTAGTAGCAATCAGTGAAGAGGCAGGGCCAGGAGCTATGAATCGACCCCTGCAACCACAAATAGGCGAGTACACACACACATGTACATACAGTAGATCGTTGATTAAGACCGTAGTTAGGTTCCTGAAAATGCAGTGCAAGACGAATCTGTGTTAAAGGAACTGAAGAACTTATGGGAAAAATAGGGTTACATTCCTGAGACCCCCAAAAAGCCCAAGCAACTTTTTTTTTTTTGTCTCCAAATCTTACATAAATTAAAATAAAAATGCAATTGTTCTTTATTATTGTTACAATATATGTTTTTTCTGTTGCTTAAGGCTAAAAATTCAGAAATAACATTTCTTACTTTAAATTGTGGCTGCTGGTGTTTGTTGATGATTGTGAAGGAAAAAGTGGAGAGGCATGCTGAGGCCCTTCTGGGCTGAGGTGGATGATAATCCAGTGAGTAAGTCAGCCCAATCAGGTGAGTCAGTAGCTCATTCAGTCAAGTCAGTACAGTCATTCAATTCAGTAGGTCATTCATTCAAGTTAGTCAGGTCATTCAGTAAATCAGTTCAGTCAGTCAGTCAAGTCAGTAAGCCATCAGTCAGTAAATCAGTCAAGTCAGTCAAGCAGTATGCAGTCAGTATATCAGTCAAGTCATTCAGTAAATTAGTAAGTCAATCAGTAAAGTCATTCAGTATTATGAACACAAGTAAGACAGGTGAGACCTGGTTGTAATGGGAATTGGAGCAAACAAACTCAGCAGTAGACTATAATGTATATTTTACCTTCACCCTTTATATACAGATATGTACACTATATACAGTATGTACAGATAGAATAATAATAAGTGTACACCATGGTGACAGTAAATCATGTCAGTCATTCATTAAGTCAGTCAAATCAGGTCAGTCAAGTTATTCAGAAAATCATTAAATCAGGTCAGTCAGTAAGTCTGACAGAGTAAATATTAAAATAGTATAAAATATCGACAGGTTGTTAGGTAAGAAACATATGCAACAGTTAGGTATCTTTACCTAACTGTTGCATATGTGTCTTACTTAACAGTCAGTAAGTCAGTCATCCAGCTTGCAGTGTTGAAATATTTTCCCTACCCAGAAGAAGAACCATTTAAATTGAATTTTGCGAAGTGTAAAACAGAAATATAACGCAATTTGACAATAGTTTAATGGAGAAAACATTTCAAAGGAGACCGTTTTAATTGACGATTTACTGTATATATAAACATGTATCTTTCTCCTCTGCTAAAGCTAGTACATACTGAGGACTTTAAAGCATTCCCAGTAATTTAAATGTTGTATTGGCTCTGTGTGGGCTGTAAATGATTTCTGTATCTGTTCCATCTCTGATATTTCTCCTGTCCTGAATGGAGCCATATCAACACAGAACAATACTCATAGCAAGGGGCACATGTCATTTGAGTAGTGTCATCGCTGACACTATTTCCCTTGTTTTGAAAGCTCTCAGTATCCACTCCATCATTTTCCTGGCCGTTATGACATTTGCCTTACTGCATTCTTTGAAAGAAATGTCAGTCGACAGTATTACTCCCAGATCCTTCACCAGTTCCTTTTATTCTATCTGGTGATTCTCTTATGTATTGTATATTAGGGAGCACTGAAAAAATATAAATTTTAGAGATGCAAACTGCACTTTTCAGGCATTATTTGTATGGTCACAACAAACTTCTGTGCATAATTTCAGACCATTTCATGCCCATTTACCCTGCAGCATTGCGATCAACTTTTCATCAGATTATACACCATTGAAAGCAAATAGTTATAATTTATTGGTTGCCAGGATAATAATCAAGTGTACATGGTTTATATCATTTTTGGTTGTGAAGATTGTATAATCAAATGTACATGGGTTATATCAATCATCAACTATTTAATTTTAAACTATTACAAGTTACATGTATAAGCAAAATCTTTCTTGGTGCAGAACTTGGGCATTACTTTCCTGGAAAATATTTTTTGCCTGATATATCCATCTCTTAAACCATACCACGGGCGGGGTTAAAACCCGCGATCAGAGAGTCATGAAACTCCAGACCAACGAGTTAGCCACTGGACCAGCTAGCCACAATAAGATTCATCCAACTAGGTATATTTCTGCACCATAGGATGGTTACCATAGGCACCACTGTGACCACAAATGCAAGTTTTTACAGACGAATCCCGAGCTAGCGTGGCCATGACGAACTCTAGCTCAAGTCCCTTCAAAGCCGTCAACATGACTCACTAAATCATAATGACATGATTGCAAACAAACCATACCATGTGATATGGTTTGTTTGCAATCGTGTCATTATGATTTCGTGAGTCATAACCATCTCTTGCCTTCTGTCCAGTCACTTCAGTGCAAACTTCAGTCATAAATTTTATCCCTCTCTCAACAGCTTGAGTGTTGTTTGGCCACTTAGGCACCTCCAGCAGTCTCAATAATTTTCAGAACCTGTTGATCTGATAGAGAAGCAACGAGAAGGAGGCTGAGTTTTGAGTTCAGTCTTCCTGTCAGTCATGGAATGATAGTTCTTTGCTTACCACTTTAGCTTGGGAATCACTACTTTTCTTGAGTTGACAATAGGAGCCACATTGTCATTCTCTTCATCTTCACTGTCATCTTCATCATCAAATTCGGTATTTGTGTCTGGCATTTCGTAACTTATGTGGTCTAATAACTTAATTTTTGTCGTCCTTGGTGATAATGCCATAGTCCATTAAGGTGGTGGTAGCAATGGCAGCTCCAGCATAATCACTGATCAGTTATCGGTCACATGTGACTGCCAGTGTAGGGAGTCTTGTTCTGTTCTGCTGTGAGCTACTGGCAGTCAGACCACTCAAGACATAGTCAGCATCAGTATCAACATCATTTGAATTATCGTTAGAATCAGAAACTTCTCCAGCTGCCGGTTCACTCTGTCTTTCCTCTAGCTGCTTCCTGGCTCTGGCTGCATCCTGCTCCTCTTTTACCGTCACTCTATCCCACATCCTCATTACTGTCATGTCAGCACAGCCAATTTTCATCTTCCTATCGCCTCTCTGGTCAAGGAGGAACTGTACCTCACGTTTAGGAACTTTTGCATCACAATTACAGTCAGGTGGTATCCGTCACACTCCTTTATTTTGCAGCCTACATCTTGACAGGCGGCAGCAGGACAGAAACAACTACACATATCAAACAACTCGTTCATTTCTTCCTGAAATGTACTTTTTTTGGAGACATTTTTGTTCTTATTAAGTTCTATTCCTCTACTATACAATTTTCTCAATCTTTCCTCAGTAGTTTTCTGGCTAAGAATGGGAATAGTCATTCTGTCTCCAATTAATTTCTGCCATAGTTCTGAACAATCCTTAGCTGCTATCTTGATAATCACTGAAACATTAGCAAACTTTCCTTCAACACATGTATATCGCCAGCAGTTTCTTAACATATCACCTTTGGATGGAAGTTCGTTCACCGGAAGAACACTGTCATGGCCAAACAATGCATGTTCTGTGGCTTTCCTTGTTGACATTGTAGCCATCTCAGTAGTAAGTAATCAGAGTATCTAAAAAGAAAGTTAGTTAATGTTTATAAATACTGCAGAGTACATAGATACAGTACATAAAACACTGCGCTGCGCTACTCAGTAAGACATTCCAAAATTTCAGTCGCAAATGCTGTAGGCTAAACCTCAACCAATCAACTTCATATTTGTCACTGAATCTAAGATGTATGTAAGGAACAATGCCTAAAGAGTGTTTTTCACTCATTCCACATATTAGCAGTTGGAACTTTTCACCAGTAAACTTCATGTTATTCTCCACTGCCCACTAAGAGGCTTTGCTCATATTTTCCTGCAATTTTTTCTGTGTCTTCTACTTAAGTGATTTTCATGCTTATTTTGATATACCAACCACAAATGATGATACGGAACTGTGGTGAGCGGTTTTATCTGTTTGCTCTGAGGATAAGAAACAGTAAAGGCTCCAGGACAGTGCCTTGGCCTGCTAATGCTGTTTTACTTTACTTATCACTTCTCTTTATGATCTATTTGTCAAGAAGTTGAAGATCCATTTGCCTACTTTTCCCGTTACACCTAATGCCATCATTTTGTGTACAATCACTTTATGATTGTGTTTGTCAGATGCCTTTGAAATCCATGTATGCCACATGTGATTTGTGATTTTCTTCTTTTCCATAACTCGATCATAATGGTTTAGTAGTTGTGACAAGCATGATCACCCCGCTCTAAATCTAAGTTGCTCTGGGCTGTGCAGGTTGTGCTCTTCCATAAATTTTGTAATTTAGCATATCGTTACTCTTTTGAAAACTTTTACTTTGTGGGAAGTTAGGGAGTCTGGTCTGATTTTTCGCTAGCCCTCTACTGCCTCCTTTATACAAAGGAGCTGTGTCTGCGCTCTTTATGGCCTCTGGTATTTCACATAGGTTTGAGCTATTTCTCCAAGTATGCAGAGTGTTCGTGCTAGTGGTATTTTGCAATTCTTTATAAATACAGACCTCCACAAATCCAGTTTAGGTGCTTCATGAGTGGACATGTTTTCTTTATGTCATTTTGATCTATGTGGCCTTCGAGGGTAATGAAAAAGTAGTCTACATTCTCCACGCTGCTTTCATATAGTGGATTACTGAACATTGATTTATATTGGTCGTGCAGAATTTCATTCGTTTCTTTTTCATTGTCATTGTATTAACCTCCAGTCATTAATGGTGCACTTCTATAGGAAATTCTTAACTTAGCTTTTGCAAATGTACAGATTTTTTTTTTCCAGTATCTTGGATTGTTTTTCTTCTGTTTGGTACAACAGCCACTTGAAAGTTTTTACTTATTTCCTGTATCTATCAATGTTATTATAAGTATTACAGTTATGGGGAGAGCACTAGACCCATAGGAGTCATACAACGCCTTGGAGAATAGACAGTCTACTGTTAGAAAACACATTATCTCCCTGATACACCCCATCAACTAACTACATAAAAACCACCTGGTGGTTCACACTTACACTCACTCACTCACCCATTTGACTATAAGCACAACAACACCAACACCACGACACAAGGACGGAAGAGGCAGCTGTTGAATAGAGGAAGGATTCCAGGTTCCAGGTCATATAGACTGGAATCCAGGCTCCAGCTCACATAGACTGGAATCCAGGTTCCAAGTCACATAGACTAGAATCCAGGTTCCAGCTCACATTGACTGGAATCTAGGTTCCAGCTCACAGAGACTGGA
Source organism: Cherax quadricarinatus (assembly GCF_038502225.1). Taxonomy (NCBI): domain Eukaryota; kingdom Metazoa; phylum Arthropoda; class Malacostraca; order Decapoda; family Parastacidae; genus Cherax; species Cherax quadricarinatus. The sequence goes on along the minus strand of NC_091359.1, from coordinate 23,733,187 downwards.
ATCCAGGTTCCAGCTCACATACTGGAACTCAGGTTCCAGCTCACAAACTGGAATCCAGGTTCCAGGTCACAAACTGGAATCCAGTCAGAATGCAAGCATTTTTCAACCAGACTGGTGAATAAGCAGACCGGCCAAGATGCAATAATATCTTTATTTCTACAAGTACATGTACAAGGTATACAGGCCTAGCTGACATCAATGTTATACTGCTATATAGAAAGCAGCTTGTTATGCAGAGCATTTTGGGCAAATTAGGTCAGTTTTGTCCCAGGATGCGACCCACACCAATCTACTAGCACCCAAGTTCCCATTTTACATGGACAGCAGGGTAAGGAAACACACCCAATGTTTCCACCCTTGTCGGGAATCGACCCACGTACCCTCAGCGTGTGAAGCGACAGCTTTACCTACCAGGCCACGGGCCACTATGCACTGGGTCTCTCTCATCTTTAGCACTAAGCACAGTCCCTCATCTGGTTGATGGGGTTGGAAATGATGACCTGTCAGTCAGAAAGCTTCAGCGATGCACTTGTATCATGCACCAGAACAAGCAGCAGCAGCTGGCAATGACACATCGACTCACCCACCACCAAGAATGTCTGGCCTAGTCTTGGGTAAACACCCACCTAGACTCGTAGACCTGGTTCACTGAATCTGTGCTGGGAGAAGTGTTCTCAACAAAGTTCTACAATGGGTAAGTGAAAATAACATGATGTTCAGTGGTGATAAATTGTAACTTCTGTATTTTCCAGCATATAAGGCGCACGAGTATATAAGACGATGTTTCCAAGTAGTTGTAAAGTAACGTTAGTAAACAACTGATAAAACGTAACATAAAGCCTACCCTTGACCTAGACCTTGAGCATGTAAGGCGCAGGCTGATTTTCCTAGACTTATATACTGGAGAACACGGTACTTAGCAGTGGGAAGAATAAAGAACTCAGAACGAACACAGTATACAGAACACAGGACCTAGTAGCGATCAGTGAAGAGGCGGGGCCAGGAGCTGTGTCTCGACCCCTGCAACCACAATTAGGTGAGTACAGGCAGACCATCTTATGGAATGTTTGTTATCGAGAGAACATAGTATACAGAACACAGGCAGACCATCTCATGGAATGTTTATTACTGAGAGAACACAGTATAACAGATTCAGCAAAGACTAGGAAAATAATAAGACAGATTATGAGAACTATCAAAATAATAATAACAGTACCAATAATGCTAATATTCAAATAACTTGTGCACTCACGACAGTGACTATTGATCTGTACTCACGGCATCATTCAAGGTAGGAAAGATGACAGAGATGTATAGAAGCCGCATACTTCACAAATATTGGAAACTTCGCAAATCACTTACGTTGTTCCCTTTGTGATGAAGAAGATATACTGATAGTATATACCTTTGTGTGGAAGATACTTGAGGGTCTGGTTTCCAAGCTGTGCACTAGAATAACATCTTACTGGAATGAAAGATATAGAAGTGCAAAATAAACCCAGTGAAAAGCTGGGTTGCTTTAAGTACAATTAGAGAACACTATGTCAACATCTGTGGTCCTTGACTCTTCAACTTTCTTCCAGCGGACATCAGACATATTGCCGGAACGAAGTTAAAAGTTTTCGAGAGGCAACTGACCACTATTTCTTGTAAGTGCTTGATTAACTGGGTACGATGGGTCTGTGGGTCTGCAGGCCGTTAGTACCAACAGCCTGGTAGATCAGGTTAACAGGGATGTCTGGTCCTAGGCCAAGGTGCGAGAGTAAATATACCCGTGAAACTAGTCACAGGTTCCTGGTCTCGGTGTTGCACAGATGCAAAATGTAAATAAAAACTTTGTTATGCTGCCTTGAACACCCTGAAGAAAAGCATATTCTTCACTAAGAGCATAAATGTCTCTAAATTTCATTAAGGATCAGAGGCGCCCATTTAAATATAACACAAGAGCATTAATAATGGGTAAGATACCTGTGCAACAGTTGAGACTCTTTATTCTGAAAGAATAAAGATTCCTAGCTGTTGCACATGTGTCTTACCTATCTACTTGTCGGTATTATATACCATTGTTGTATTCAGCATTGATAATGCCTGAACCAGGCAAATCGATCAGAAAAAATGGACAGTTTTAACCAACAGCCTTGTAGGCAGTTGCAGGTGCATGTGAGTGTCCTGCATCCAGCCATTCGACTGTCGGTGAACAGTTGTAAAAAGCAGTCATATGTAATGCAGGCAATACGATTCTGGCACTGATCCAGGTAGATCCACGCTGAAGCCCACAGAAATGGCATGGGGAAGGTCTCACGGATGGAGGACCTGCCGTAAAAGACGTTCTCATATTTTTGGTGGTTGAAGGCGTCACTGAAAGAACAAATCGCCGATCTTTAAAAGAAAGCTAGAGGCCCCTCCATTTAATCTGAGAGTGAACTGGTGTCGGGTGCATGAAGTCATGGCTACGGAGGGATTGTCGACTCTATGACGGAAGAACTCGGTTATAACAGGATGTGGGAACGTGATAATGGTATACAATACCGACAAGTTACTAGGACACATGTCAAACAGGTATCTTTATTCCTAAAGGTTTCACCTATATAGTAGGCTTCAGTCGAATACAGAGAAGGCAGCAGAAGCAGTGGAGATGTAATCAGTCCATCACCCTCGAAGATGTAGTTTTGAGGTGGTCAGTCCCTCAGCCCGGAGAAGAGTTCTGCTCCAGCGTCTGGGACAGTATGAAAATGAAGCAACAGAATGGAGGTTAGGTAAGGTTTGTCAGGAAACCGGCCAAGTGTTTCCTAACACAGATCTTAGATGATGACCCGCTGTTGGAGCTTCTGGTTATCTGACCGAGGCCTTCTGCTGGCTTTCCGGTCTACCTCTTTAAAAATTATGGTCAGTTATAACCATTTAGAATGTCGATTTATATACAGTGGATCAAAACTCTTCTCCAGGTTAAGGGACTGACCACCTCAGAACTACGTCTTGAAGGGTGATGAACTAATTACATCATCTTCACATCTCTACAGTTTCTGCTGCCTCCTCTGTATTCGACTGAAGAAGTGTATGCGAAGCGTTTCGGAATAAAGATACCGAAGTGTTGCTCATGTGTCTTATAACAGGACACAACAAGCAACCTCACTGAAGTCACAGTGAGGTCAGGAGTATGTGACCTGGGAAGGTAACCCAATACCAGGAGTATGTGACCTGGGAAGGTAACCCAATACCAGGAGTATGTGACCTGGGAAGGTAACCCAATACCAGGAGTATGTGACCTAGGAAGGTAGCCCAATATCAGGAGTACGTGACCTGGGAAGGTAACCCAATACCAGGAGTATGTGGCCTGGGAAGGTAACCCAATACCAGGAGTATGTGGCCTGGGAAGGTAGCCCAATACCAGGAGTATGTGACCTGGGAAGGTGACCCAATACCAAGAGTATGTGCCCTGGGAAGGTAACCCAATACCAGGAGTATGTGGCCTGGGAAGGTAACCCAATACCAGGAGTATGTGCCCTGGGAAGGTAACCCAATACCAGGAGTATGTGGCCTGGGAAGGTAACCCAATACCAGAAGTATGCAGCCTGGGAAGGTAACCCAATACCAGGAGTATGTGCCCTGGGAAGGTAACCCAATACCAGGAGTATGTGCCCTGGGAAGGTAACCCAATACCAGGAGTATGTACCCTGGGAAGGTAACCCAATACCAGGAGTATGTGCCCTGGGAAGGTAACCCAATACCAGGAGTATGTGACCTGGGAAGGTAACCCAATACCAGTAGTATGTGCCCTGGAAGGTAACCCAATGCCAGGAGTATGTGACCTAGGAAGGTAGCCCAATACCAGGAGTATGTGACCTGGGAAGGTAACTCAATACCAGGAGTATGTGCCCTGGGAAGGTAACCCAATACCAGGAGCATATGACCTGGGAAGGTAACCCAATACCAGGAGTATGTGCCCTGGGAAGGTAACCCAATACCAGGAGTATGTGCCCTGGGAAGGTAACCCAATACCAGGAGTATGTGCCCTGGGAAGGTAACTCAATACCAGGAGTATGTGCCCTGGGAAGGTAACCCAATACCAGGAGTATGTGACCTAGAAAAGTAACCCAATACCAGGAGTATGTGCCCTGGGAAGGTAACACAATACCAGAAGTATGTGCCCTGGGAAGGTAACCCAATACCAGGAGTATGTGCCCTGGGAAGGTAACCCAATACCAGGAGTATGTGACCTGTGAAGGTAACTCAATACCAGGAGTATGTGCCCTGGGAAGGTAACCCAATACCAGGAGTATGTGACCTGGGAAGGTAACTCATTACCAGGAGTATGTGTCCTGGGAAGGTAACCCAGTACCAGAAGTATGTGACCTAGGAAAGTAACCCAATACCAGGAGTATGTGCCCTGGGAAGGTAACCCAATACCAGGAGTATGTGACCTAGAAAAGTAACCCAATACCAGGAGTATGTGACCTAGGAAGGTAGCCCAATACCAGGAGTATGTGATCTAAGAAGGTAGCCCAATACCAGGAGTATGTGCCCTGGGAAGGTAACCCAATACCAGGAGTATGTGCCCTGGGAATGTAACCCAATACCAGGAGTATGTGGCCTGGGAAGGTAACCCAATACCAGGAGTATGTGCCCTGGGAAGGTAGCCCAATACCAGGAGTATGTGACCTAATAAGGTAGCTCAATACCAGGAGTATGTGACCTGGGAAGGTAACCCAATTCAAGGAGTATGTGCCCTGGGAAGGTAACCCAATACCAGGAGTATGTGACCTGGGAAGGTAACCCAGTACCAGGAGTATGTGCCCTTGGAAGGTAACCCAATACCAGGAGTATGTGCCCTGGGAAGGTAACCCAATACCAGGAGCATGTGCCCTGGGAAGGTAACCCAATACCAGGAGTATGTGACCTAGGAAGGTAGCCCAATACCAGGAGTATGTGACCTTGGAAAGTAACCCAATACCAGGAGTATGTGCCCTGGGAAGGTAACCCAATACCAGGAATATGTGCCCTGGGAAGGTAACCCAATACCAGGAGTATGTGACCTAAGAAGGTAGCCCAATACCAGGAGTATGTGACCTGGGAAGGTAACCCAATACCAGGAGTATGTGCCCTGGGAAGGTAACCCAATACCAGGAGTATGTGGCCTGGGAAGGTAACCCAATACCAGGAGTATGTGCCCTGGGAAGGTAACCCAATACCAGGAGTATGGGAGTCATCCACTCCACCGAGTTTGTTCATTCCTCCAGTAAGAAAGAACCGATCCCTTGTGTTCTGGTGTGATTCGATTCCTGCTCCAGGAAGATCTTATTCTGACTGTGAAGCCACCGGCACCCATCAGTGACTTTGTCATGAACCAAGAATTACTGTATCGAACAGCCGAGTTGGGTACTCCTAGCAGAAGAGTATACCAGTTAGTAATTCCCCAGTCACTAGTGAATGTAGCCTTACAGCTAGTTCACGATGTACCAGGTGCTGCACACCCTGGTATGGATCGTTCAGTAAAACAAGCCAGATTGAAATGCTTTTGGCCTCGTATGGCAACTGATATTTCTGAGTATGTTAAGAAATGTAGTGTCTGCATGCAACATAAAGGTAATGCTAATGGTCCTAATCCAATCCAAGTATATCCAACTACTAGCGAACCATGGGAAAGAGTTGCTCTAGATTTGTTAACTAATTTCCAATGTTCCCTCCAGGGCAACAAACATCTGTGTGTTATGGTAGACCATTTCACCAGATATTGTGAGTTAGTTCCTATTGCAGATAAGACTGCCGAGACAGTAGCTAAAGTGTTTAAAGAACGCATTATCTGCAGGCATACCACCCCTAAGTCCCTAGTAACAGATAATGGAGGTGAATTCTGTAATGAGATTCTTGAAAATTTGTGTACCTTGTACAAGATCTCTAAATCCACCATTGTTCCTCATCATCCTGCCAGCAATGGGTTAGCGGAAAGAACCAATAAAAAAGTACTTGATGTCTTGAGAGCCACTATCAATCCCAACAGTGAAACTTGGGATGAAGTTATACCTGATGTGCAGTGTGCTATAAATTCTGCTTACAATGTTTCTATAGGTGACACTCCACATTATGCATTGTACGGTGTAGATAAACGTTTGCCTTATGAGTTGCTATATTCTAATCCGAAACCAAATTACAACCCTGATGATTTCATAGCAACTCGTACCAGCTTAGCTCAAAGTGTTTTTAGAAGAATCCGTGAAACACTTCATAAATCAACAGCAGAATTTACAAGAGTCGTAAACACTCGAGCAAAGCCATCCAAAATCAAAGTAGGTTCGAGAGTTATGCTGACTAATTTTAACAAAACGTCTGCAATGCCAAAGCTTGATCAAAAGTTTGTTGGTCCTTATCGAGTAGTTGAACATATCACTGGTAATAAGTATAAGGTTAGAGAAATTAGTACTGGTCAGTATAAAGAATCGCATTTAGATCATATGAAGTTAGATTTTTAGATTTTGCCACCGAAGTGGCTAGTTTATTGTTCACCCCATATCCATCCTGTGGATGGTAGCGCGAGAGCATGTGGATACACAAAAGGCGTAGGAACTAGGCCCCAAAGGGTTAACAGGAATACATATGGATTTATATCTACATATCTATAGTTCACTTATCTGTTACAAGCAAATTTAGGAAATTTGCTTAGTATATCTGGTATCTTATTTTCATTAATAAGATATCTTGACATGTCACATAGGTTATTATACTGTCTGTCTCTGTATTCCTCAATAAGTGGACAATTAAGCACATAGTGTTCAAGAGAGTGACCATATGCCTGATCACATAATTTACATTTAGTTTGATCATCATCTGTGTGTCTCCCAAACTGCCAGAAGTACTTGTAACCAAGCCTAAGCCTGGCCACTACAACATCAGTCAGTCTGTTCACATTCCAAGTTGCTCCATAAACATACTTATCTACGTTCATGTTATCATAGTGGGTTATAGATCTACTCAGGCTTCTAACTGCATTCCTATAACAATCATCTTCATTATTTACTTCTCTCCTAATATTATTCCTAATGCTAGACACAGTTATACCAAAGTTATATTCTACGTTCTCCTTCTGGATACTCTTCTTGGCTAACATATCAACTTTATCATGAAGGAGTAATCCAATGTGTGATGGGATCCATAGCAATTGTACATTAATTCCTTTGTCCCTAATTTTTGAGTATCTATACCTGGCTTCCCCAATGAGCATGTTGTTGGAGTCATTATATGAGCCAAGAGCCTTCAATGATGACATAGAATCAGTAATGATGATAGAGTCAAGCTCAGTGTCATAGGTTAGCTTTAGCGCCATTAGGATTGCAAACAATTCAGTTTGCAGTGTAGACGCCCAGTTGTTAATTCTTATGCCTAACTCAACAAATTTATTATCGTTCTTAACTAGGGAGGTGGCAACAAGAGCAGATGCAGCCCTGCCAGAAGACTCCTGTTTAGATCCATCAGTGTATATAACTTGTGATAACTTATTACTACCAGCTAGGCGAAAAATTTCTTCTTGAGCAGTTGCTCTAACAAGAGATTTAAGGAAGGGATTACTAGCAATGAGCTTCTTGGGAGGGACTTGTAGGTATGTGATATTAAATGAACACATCTTCCATGGAGGGGTGAAATGCTCTTGTTGCCTACAGTGATACAGTTCATGCAGGTTATAAAACTTAATGCAATTGCACGTTTTCACAATCCATTTAGATCTGTGTGTATTTACCTCTAGACACTTGGTAAGATTCACTGTGACAGTGTCTGGTTCGTTTCTCAACATTCTAATACCGAGTACAGTGTTAATTTCAACAATCCTATCACTGATACTAGAAATACCAAGCTCCTTCCTCATGTTAAGAACTTTTGTAGATCTGGGACAGCCAAGAATAGTCCTGAGAGCTTCATTTTGCATTAACTCCAAGGGTCAGAGGGAACTTTCTCTAGCTAATATCAACATGGGAGCAGCATAATCAATTAAGGACCTAACATAGGCTATGTACATCATTCTCACGATTCTCACATTAGCACCATAGTTGGGATTGTAGCCAGCAACAGTTTTGAGAGCATTTAGCCTAGCTTTACATTTCTTGTTTAGTTGTGGTATAGTGGATTTGTTAAAGGGTACATCTACACCAAGATATCTGTAAGTTTTAACGTAGCTAATGATTTCACCCTGCAAATAGATGGGTGGGGGATGTCGTTTGCTTGTTAATATCTTTGTTTTAGAGGAAGATATTATGAGGCCTAGCCGATTACAAATTGCTTGAACTTCATTAAGAATGGTATTCATCTTCTTATGCCCTGTTGTATGGATCATGATATCATCAGCATAGCTTATAGCTATATGTTTAGGTGAGGCAGATAGAGCATTTAGGAGAGCATTAATCAGAATATTAAATAGCATGGGACTAAGAACTCCCTGCGGTGTACCTAAAGACATTTCTTGAGAATCACTTCTGAAGCCTTGGTAAAGGACAGAGGATACTCTATTTGACAGGTATCCTATTATCCAGCAGAGTAAGCTACCACCAATATTCATTTTGGCTAGTTCATGTAGTATAACGGTTCTGTTTGCAATATCAAATGCAGATTTTAGATCAAGAAAAGTGGTAAAACTAGTAGAGGTGTGTGCAGTGAGAAAGGTGGAAATACAGTTCTGCACACTTTTACCTTTCATGAACCCATAGAGGTAGGGGGAAAGTTGATGTCTGATTCTGTAGTACAATCTGTTAAGCATCATTCTTTCAAAAGTTTTGCAAAGACAACTAGTTAAGGAGATCGGCCTAAATGTATCAGGCTGTTGGGGCTTAGGGATAGGCACAATGAGACTATTGGTCCAGGAAGTAGGAAGAACGCCCTCAATGTAACTGAGATTATACAGTGCCAACAAAGGGTTATCAGGCACGTGCCTTAGAGTTCTGAGAATATCATAGGTTATACCATCCTCTCCAGGAGCAGTTGATCGACCTTTGGTTAATGCATTATCTAATTCATACTCGGTAAAGAGGCAATCACTCTCATCAATATTTTGGCTCATAAAATTAATCAGTTTCAACATTTCTTCAGAAGTACTCTCTAAATTTTTTCTAATATGAGATGGAAGGCTTTCATGCCTGGATGTTTTGGACCAGTCATTTATGAGGTCATTTGCTTTTTCGAGAGGAAAGGGATGAGCAACATTGCCAGTCTTTTTCCTGGTTATTTTATTTATACCTTTCCAAGCCAAACTCAAAGGGGTGGACCTATTTAATCCACTAACAAACTGTTCCCATTCCTGTTGCCTAAGTTCTTCCTTTCTATTCCTTGCATTTGTTAGTGCAGCTTGGAACGTTCTGAGCAGGTCTGGGGTTCTGCATTCACGGTATGCTTTACCAATCCTCCTAGCTGCATGTGTTAGATTGCGCAGCTGTGGATCATTATAGTATTTACATTGGTTTTTATTGTTATTTATAGTGGAGGGTCTTTGTTTCCTATTCCTGCCCACTTGATCTGTGAGAACACTCTCAATAGTGGTAATTAAATCATCATTAAATTTTTGTGTGCCAGTGGGCTCGTAATTCTTATACCATTGATCCAAGTGGTTAATAAAGTTGTCTCTGTGTTCTTGTTTGAGAATAAGTTTCCTCCTTCTGTATTTAGCTCCTTGATTGCTGGAGATGTGATCAAGATTGACAGTTGTTAGTCTTGGGAAGTGATCAGATAGAAGATCATCAACTATGACAGAGTCATGCATCGTATATGATGTATTAAATCCAAGACAGATCTAGTATGCCACCATATATGTGAGTAGGCTCAGTAGTGCCCACAATTCGAACATTATCATGCTCATTCAGCAATCTCACTAGTTTAGTTCCATTGGTGTTTGTAATAGACCCACCAATATTCTTATGTCTGGCATTAAAATCTCCAAGAATGATGGTAGGTTCACTATTGATGCGATCTGGTAAAGCATCAGGTCGAAGCTGGTTCGCTGGGGCATAGAGATTAAAAATGTTTATGGAAAAATCGCCTGCATATACTTTGACACCATGATACTGCATGTTAACTCGACTCTGCAAGAAAAGGAGTGAATGTGGCAAGTTCTTTCTGACATACATCACACAACAGTTGGTTGACCTTAGGTTATAAGCTGCATATCCAGGCAAGTTTGGTGGAGGTGCTCCATCTTTCAATCTACATTCCTGCAAACAGATGACATCAATATTCTTGGTTGCACTAATATGATGTAAGTCAGGCAACCGCTTCCTGATGGAAGCAATGTTCCATGAAAAGATTTGTAATGTATCCATTGTAGTGAGTTATTACAATCTCTTGCTCATAAGATGGTAAAGCTATTATGCTTTGACTGCAGTGTGCAGATACTTAAGAGCAAATAGCATAGTTTGTACGTCTTTATCTTCAGAACCTTTATTTTTAAGCATTTTTCGGCATTTTGGCAGCCAGTTATGAGGCAAGTTTTGAAGGCAAGAGTTATGGGCTTCTTTCTCACAAATTACTGGAAGCTGAATGGAGATTGCTGCACTTTTGACATCATCACCATGCTCAAGAGTATCATCCTGATTACATATATTTATTAAACTTGTCAGGATCTGTTCAAGATGCTCAATTTTTTTCTGGAAATTTGTTATAATATGAGGAAGGTCAGGCGAATCCAATGCCTCTCCGGAGGATGGCACTTCTGGGTTAGTGCTTTCTTTAACACCTATCACCTTAACAGGTACCATGGTTACATTAGTGTTCTCTGTTTCATCATTCATTGCAGGTAGATCCAGTGCATCTGACTCATCTCCAATTTCCAGGGAGGTTACCTGTGTGGTGTCCGTCTGACTGTTGTAGTTGTGTGTATTGGGAGAAATGACAAACTCATCCCCATATTCAGGTGTAGCCATAGGTATCTGTAGTGGCAGACCAGTAGTTCCATATGTGCTAGCAGGGATGGCTAGCTCCTCCACAGCTGGTGTGTGTGATGGCATTCTGGTATCACCAGAATTGTTTGCAGTGAGGTGGGGTTCTTGCACACTTTGCAGAGGTTCGGTCTCAGATCTGGCTGTGGTAGACTGGATGGCCCCATCCTCAGTTACCATTAAAGGACTGTTATCAGGTTTACCTCGAAGGTTGTTTGGGTTCTGACTGCAGTCCTTGTGGGAAACTGTAACCCCAACTTCTTTACAGTTAATACACTTAAATTTTTGGCTCTCAGGGCCTACTGTGCATTCTCTAGTGGAATGTTTCCCAGCACACTTACCACACCAAGAATGTAGTATTCCACAGTCTACTGCAATATGGCCATAGTGCTGGCATTTGTAACACCTACGTTTAGGGGGTAGGTACACTTCGATGTTTAGGAAACGTAAACCATGCACCCAGATATTCCGGGGGAGGGGCACAGGACCCACCCAACTGGCAATAATTTGGGATTTTCCTTTAAGTCTTTTAGGCTTGATGATATGCTCACTTAGAGTCAGATGGGATGGGTCCATGCAGAGAGGGTATCCAAAGATTATGATACTGACCCATTTTTTAAAGTGGCAAGTGTCTGATTGAGGTCGGAGCAGCTTAATATCCCCATAAGGTGTACTAAGTAGATCATTGATCAGCTCTTTATTATGTTCCACAAACACAAAGTTGTGTGTGTTTTTCCTAAATTGGATCCTTGAGTTAGGATGCTTGTTTACAGCTTCCATTAGCCATGCACACTTAGCAGGCAGCGGGGTGTTGTCAGGGAAGTTCAGCTTAACACATTCTTCCTTTGAAGAAAGACTTCTTGCAGCCTCTGTGCACCAAGGACGTTTAGTATAACATTGTGTACGAGTCAAGTGAGTCTGACTACGTCGATGCTCTAGCCCTTTCTCACTTTTTCTCTTTTGTTTACTTTTAAAGGTCTGGAAGCTATCATCATTTCCGTCACCTGCAGAAATAGGTTCCTCTATGACAGTTGCCATGTTTGCCATATGAAGTTAGTATGTGATGATAATGATGTTCCAACCCAGACTAAGACCTGGAGTTTACCTGGAGAGAGTTCCGGGGGTCAACGCCCCCGCGGCCCGGTCTGTGACCAGGCCTCCTGGTGGATCAGAGCCTGATCAACCAGGCTGTTGCTGCTGGCTGCACGCAAACCAACGTACGAGCCACAGCCCGGCTGATCCGGAACTTACTTTAGGTGCTTGTCCAGTGCCAGCTTGAAGACTGCCAGGGGTCTGTTGGTAATCCCCCTTATGTGTGCTGGGAGGCAGTTGAACAGTCTCGGGCCCCTGACACTTATTGTATGGTCTCTTAACGTGCTAGTGACACCCCTGCTTTTCATTGGGATGAAGCATCGTCTGCCAAGTCTTTTGCTTTCGTAGCGAGTGATTTTCGTGTGCAAGTTCGGTACTAGTCCCTCTAGGATTTTCCAGGTGTATATAATCATGTATCTCTCCCTCCTGCGTTCCAGGGAATACAGGTTTAGGAACCTCAAGCGCTCCCAATAATTGAGGTGTTTTATCTCCATTATGCGTGCCGTGAAAGTTCTCTGTACATTTTCTAGGTCGGCAATTTCACCTGCCTTGAAAGGTGCTGTTAGTGTGCAGCAATATTCCAGCCTAGATAGAACAAGTGACCTGAAGAGTGTCATCATGGGCTTGGCCTCCCTAGTTTTGAAGGTTCTCATTATCCATCCTGTCATTTTTCTAGCAGATGCGATTGATACAATGTTATGGTCCTTGAAGGTGAGATCCTCCGACATGATCACTCCCAGGTCTTTGACGTTGGTGTTTCGCTCTATTTTGTGGCCAGAATTTGTTTTGTACTCTGATGAAGATTTAATTTCCTCATGTTTACCATATCTGAGTAATTGAAATTTCTCATCGTTGAACTTCATATTGTTTTCTGCAGCCCACTGAAAGATTTGGTTGATGTCCGCCTGGAGCTTTGCAGTGTCTGCAATGGAAGACACTGTCATGCAGATTCGGGTGTCATCTGCAAAGGAAGACACGGTGCTGTGGCTGACATCCTTGTCTATGTCGGATATGAGGATGAGGAACAAGATGGGAGCGAGTACTGTGCCTTGTGGAACAGAGCTTTTCACCGTAGCTGCCTCGGACTTTACTCTGTTGACGACTACTCTCTGTGTTCTGTTAGTGAGGAAATTATAGATCCATCGACCGACTTTTCCTGTTATTCCTTTAGCACGCATTTTGTGCGCTATTACGCCATGGTCACACTTGTCGAAGGCTTTTGTAAAGTCTGTATATATTACATCTGCATTCTTTTTGTCTTCTAGTGCATTTAGGACCTTGTCGTAGTGATCCAATAGTTGAGACAGACAGGAGCGACCTGTTCTAAACCCATGTTGCCCTGGGTTGTGTAACTGATGGGTTTCTAGATGGGTGGTGATCTTGCTTCTTAGGACCCTTTCAAAGATTTTTATGATATGGGATGTTAGTGCTATTGGTCTGTAGTTCTTTGCTGTTGCTTTACTGCCCCCTTTGTGGAGTGGGGCTATGTCTGTTGTTTTTAGTAACTGTGGGACGACCCCCGTGTCCATACTCCCTCTCCATAGGATGGAAAAGGCTCGTGATAGGGGCTTCTTGCAGTTCTTGATGAACACAGAGTTCCATGAGTCTGGCCCTGGGGCAGAGTGCATGGGCATGTCATTTATCGCCTGTTCGAAGTCATTTGGCGTCAGGATAACATCGGATAGGCTTGTGTTAATCAAATTTTGTGGCTCTCTCATAAAAAATTCATTTTGATCTTCGACTCTCAGTCTGGTTAGCGGCTTGCTAAAAACTGAGTCATATTGGGACTTGAGTAGCTCACTCATTTCCTTGCTGTCATCTGTGTAGGACCCATCTTGTTTAAGTAGGGGCCCAATACTGGACGTTGTTCTCGATTTTGATTTGGCATATTAGAAGAAATACTTTGGGTTTCTTTCGATTTCATTTATGGCTTTTAGTTCTTCCCGCGATTCCTGACTCCTAAAGGATTCTTTTAGCTTAAGTTCGATGCTTGCTATTTCTCTGACCAGTGTCTCCCTACGCATTTCAGATATATTAACCTCTTTTAGCCGCTCTGTTATTCTTTTCCGTCGCCTGTAAAGGGAGCGCCTGTCTCTTTCTGTTTTACATCTACTCCTCCTTTTTCTTAGAGGAATAAGCCTTGTGCATACATCGAGTGCCACCGAGTTAATCTGTTCTAGGCATAAGTTGGGGTCTGTGTTGCTTAGTATATCTTCCCAGCTTATATCGGTTAGGACTTGGTTTACTTGGTCCCACTTTATGTTTTTGTTATTGAAGTTGAATTTGGTGAATGCTCCCTCGTGACTAATCTCATTATGTCGGTCTGGGGCTCCGCGCATACATGACTGAACCTCAATTATGTTGTGATCTGAGTATATTGTTTTTGATATGGTGACATTTCTTATCAGATCATCATTGTTAGTGAAGATGAGGTCTAGTGTATTCTCCAGTCTAGTAGGCTCTATTATTTGCTGGTTTAAATTGAATTTTGTGCAGAGATTTAAAAGCTCGCGTGAGTGTGAGTTTTCATCAGAGCTGCCTCCTGGTGTTATTACTGCAACAATATTATTTGCTATATTCCTCCTGATCCTGTACTCTCTTCCTCTGATACTCAGTCAGACGATTAACCTGAATGTCGTTATTCCCTACGTACACGACAGGTATTGAGAAATCCTCAAGTATCATTTGTAACTACCAATTCAGATTTGCCTCAAATACAGCATGAGTTAGCCAGTGCAACAGAGTTTGATCCTCCCAGAGATGACACCCATTCTGCATATGTCAATCTTACCCTAGCAGAGTTGGGGTTAAATGTAAATAACCTGTATAGATGAATAATTACAGTATCAACTTATCAGTATTCAAGAATTTTTTTGTGTGTTCACGTTCTCTCCGAATTCTGAGAGTTAACAGTCTAGATTTGAGTGCACCGAATCTGCCTTTCTGTTAAACACTTCTTTCTTTGTATATATTCCTTCCTCAGAATCCGTAGATCACATGAATACAGATCGATCGATCAAAATTTTTTTTATCACTATTGTGTTATCTCAACGTTGAGTTTCATTCGTTGAGTTTCTTCGATGAGTTGTGCTATATTATACCTTGTATTGCATTACAGTTTCAGTTACGTAAGCTTCCATTCCAATGTTCTACTTATGTATGTTATAATGTTCAATTGTTGTGTACTTTGACATTGTATAGAATCAGCCCAAGCCGTATACCTGCCATCTCTAGTTTGTATTAGTTGTATGTCGGGACGACATACGTTAGCGTCACCGAGCTCTCAGTAGTAGTACCAGTTCCTAGTAACCAGTTACCAGTAACCAGTGTACCAGTAGATGACTCACTACCAACCGTCTCTGCGTGAATCACTGTCTGTATTCATATTGTTGCTGACCACAGCAGTACAGTATTTCAAACACCCCCTCACATATGGGTACTGGGGTTAGTCAGTCTTACGAGAGAGAGCAAGGAGGCAGGTCACGGCTGTTTGGCGCTTCCCACACTATCCGTAATATACGTACTACCAGCCTACGTGAGTATTTCTTTACCCTATCCACGTGTTTGAACCCCACATGATATAGGAAGGCAGCCCAATACCAGGAGTATGTGCCCTGGGAAGGTAGCCCAATACCAGGAGTATGTGCCCTGGGAAGGCAACCCAATACCAGGAGTATGTGACCTGGGAAGGTAACCCAATACCAGGAGTATGTGCCCTGGGAAGGTAACCCAATACCAGGAGTGTGTGGCCTGGGAAGGTAACACAATACCAGGAGTATGTGCCCTGGGAAGGTAACCCAATACCAGGAGTATGTGGCCTGGGAAGGTAACCCAATACCAGAAGTATGCAGCCTGGGAAGGTAACCCAATACCAGGAGTATGTGGCCTGGGAAGGTAACCCAATACCAGGAGTATGTGCCCTGGGAAGGTAACCCAATACCAGGAGTATGTGCCCTGGGAAGGTAACCCAATACCAGGAGTATGTGCCCTGGGAAGGTAACCCAATACCAGGAGTATGTGACCTGGGAAGGTAACCCAATACCAGGAGTATGTGACCTAGGAAGGTAGCCCAATACCAGGAGTACATGACCTGCGAAGGTAGCTCAATACCAGGAGTATGTGCCCTGGGAAGGTAACCCAATACCAGGAGTATGTGACCTGGGAAGGTAACCCAATACCAGGAGTATGTGACCTAGGAAGGTAGCCCAATACCAGGAGTATGTGACCTGCGAAGGTAACTCAATACCAGGAGTATGTGCCCTGGGAAGGTAACTAAATACCAGGAGTATGTGACCTAGAAAAGTAACCCAATACCAGAAGTATGTGCCCTGGGAAGGTAACCCAATACCAGGAGTATGTACCCTGGGAAGGTAACCCAATACCAGGAGTATGTGCCCTGGGAATGTAACCCAATACCAGGAGTATGTGGCCTGGGAAGGTAACCCAATACCAGGAGTATGTGCCCTGGGAAGGTAACCCAATACCAGGAGTATGTGACCTAGTAAGGTAGCCCAATACCAGGAGTATTTGACCTGGGAAGGTAGCCCAATTCAAGAAGTATGTGCCCTGGGAAGGTAACCCAATACCAGGAGTATGTGCTCTGGGAAGGGAACCCAATACCAGGAGTATGTGACCTGGGAAGGTAACCCAGTACCAGGAGTATGTGCCCTTGGAAGGTAACCCAATACCAGGAGTATGTGCCCTGGGAAGGTAACCCAATACCAGGAGCATGTGACCTAGGAAGGTAGCCCAATACCAGGAGTATGTGACCTGGGAAGGTAACTCAATACCAGGAGTATGTGCCCTGGGAAGGTAACCCAATACCAGGAGTATGTGACCTATGAAAGTAACCCAATACCAGGAGTATGTGCCCTGGGAAGGTAACCCAATACCAGGAATATGTGCCCTGGGAAGGTAACCCAATACCAGGAGTATGTGACCTAAGAAGGTAGCCCAATACCAGGAGTATGTGACCTGGGAAGGTAACCCAATACCAGGAGTATGTGCCCTGGGAAGGTAACCCAATACCAGGAGTATGTGGCCTGGGAAGGTAACCCAATACCAGGAGTATGTGCCCTGGGAAGGTAACCCAATACCAGGAGTATGTGACCTAGGAAGGTAGCCCAATACCAGGAGTATGTGCCCTGGGAAGGTAACCCAATACCAGGAGTATGTGCCCTGGGAAGGTAACCCAATACCAGGAGTATGTGACCTAGGAAGGTAGCCCAATACCAAGAGTATGTGCCTGGGAAGGTAACCCAATACCAGGAGTATGTGACCTGGGAAGGTAACCCAATACCAGGAGTATGTGACCTAGGAAGGTAACCCAATACCAGGAGTATGTGCCCTGGGAAGGTAACCCAATACCAGGAGTATGTGCCCTGGGAAGGTAACCCAATACCAGGAGTATGTGACCTAGGAAGGTAGCCCAATACCAAGAGTATGTGCCTGGGAAGGTAACCCAATACCAGGAGTATGTGACCTGGGAAGGTAACCCAATACCAGGAGTATGTGCCCTGGGAAGGTAACCCAATACCAGGAGTATGTGACCTGGGAAGGTAACCCAATACCAGGAGTATGTGCCCTGGGAAGGTAACCCAATACCAGGAGTATGTGCCCTGGGAAGGTAACCCAATACCAGGAGTATGTGACCTAGGAAGGTAGCCCAATACCAAGAGTATGTGCCCTGGGAAGGTAGCCCAATACCAGGAGTATGTGCCCTGGGAAGGTAACCCAATACCAGGAGTATGTGCCCTGGGAAGGTAACCCAATACCAGGAGTATGTGACCTGGGAAGCTAACCCAATACCAGGAGTATGTGGCCTGGGAAGGTAACCCAATACCAGGAGTATGTGGCCTGGGAAGGTAACCCAATACCAGGAGTATGTGACCTAGGAAGGTAGCCCAGTACCAGGAGTATGTGACCTGGGAAGGTAACCCAATACCAGGAGTATGTGCCCTGGGAAGGTAACCCAATACCAGGAGTATGTGACCTAGGAAAGTAACCTAATACCAGGAGTATGTGCCCTGCAAAGGTAACCCAATACCAGGAGTATGTGCCCTGGGAAGGTAACCCAATACCAGGAGTATGTGCCCTGAGAAGGTAACCCAGTACCAGAAGCATGTGACCTGGGAAGGTAATCCAATACCAGGAGCATGTGACCTGGGAAGGTAACCCAATACCAGGAGTATGTGCCCTGGGAAGGTAACCCAATACCAGGAGCATGTGACCTGGGAAGGTAACCCAATACCAGGAGTATGTGCCCTGGGAAGGTAACCCAATACCAGGAGTATGTGCCCTGGGAAGGTAACCCAATACCAGGAGTATGTGACCTGGGAAGGTAACCCAATACCAGGAGTATGTGCCCTGGGAAGGTAACCCAATACCAGGAGTATGTGCCCTGGGAAGGTAACCCAATACCAGGAGTATGTGACCTAGGAAGGTAGCCCAATACCAAGAGTATGTGCCCTGGGAAGGTAGCCCAATACCAGGAGTATGTGCCCTGGGAAGGTAACCCAATACCAGGAGTATGTGCCCTGGGAAGGTAACCCAATACCAGGAGTATGTGACCTGGGAAGCTAACCCAATACCAGGAGTATGTGGCCTGGGAAGGTAACCCAATACCAGGAGTATGTGGCCTGGGAAGGTAACCCAATACCAGGAGTATGTGACCTAGGAAGGTAGCCCAGTACCAGGAGTATGTGACCTGGGAAGCTAACTCAATACCAGGAGTATGTGACCTATTAAAGTAACCCAATACCAGGAGTATGTGACCTAGGAAAGTAACCTAATACCAGGAGTATGTGCCCTGCAAAGGTAACCCAATACCAGGAGTATGTGCCCTGGGAAGGTAACCCAATACCAGGAGTATGTGCCCTGAGAAGGTAACCCAGTACCAGAAGCATGTGACCTGGGAAGGTAATCCAATACCAGGAGCATGTGACCTGGGAAGGTAACCCAATACCAGGAGTATGTGACCTGGGAAGGTAATCCAATACCAGGAGCATGTGACCTGGGAAGGTAACCCAATACCAGGAGTATGTGACATGGGAAGGTAACCCAATACCAGGAGTATGTGCCCTGGGAAGGTAACCCAATACCAGGAGTATGTGACCTGGGAAGGTAACCCAATACCAGGTGTATGTGACCTAGGAAGGTAGCCCAATACCAAGAGTATGTGCCCTGGGAAGGTAGCCCAGTACCAGGAGTATGTGCCCTGGGAAGGTAACCCAATACCAGGAGTACGTTCCCTGGGAAGGTAACCCAATACCAGGAGTATGTGACCTGGGAAGCTAACCCAATACAAGGAGTATGTGGCCTGGGAAGGTAACCCAATACCAGGAGTATGTGACCTAGGAAAGTAACCCAATACCAGGAGTATGTGCCCTGCGAAGGTAACCCAATACCAGGAGTATGTGCCCTGGGAAGTTAACCCAATACAAGGAGTATGTTACCTAAGAAGGTAGCCCAGTGCCAGGAGTATGTGACCTAGGAAGGTAACCCAATACCAGGAGCATGTGCCCTGAGAAGGTAGCCCAATACCAGGAGCATGTGACCTGGGAAGGTAACCCAATACCAGGAGCATGTGACCTGGGAAGGTAACCCAATACCAGGAGTATGTGCCCTGAGAAGGTAACCCAATACCAGGAGCATGTGACCTGGGAAGGTAACCCAATACCAGGAGCATGTGACCTGGGAAGGTAACACAATACCAGGAGTATGTGACCTGGGAAGATAACCCAATACCAGGAGTATGTGCCCTTTGAAGGTAACCCAATACCAGGAGTATGTTACCTGGGAAGGTAACCCAATACCAGGAGTATGTGACCTGGGAAGGTAACCCAATACCAGGAGTATGTGCGCTGGGAAGGTAACCCAATACCAGGAGTACGTGCCCTGGGAAGGTAACCCAATACCAGGAGTATGTGACCTGGGAAGGTAACCCAATACAAGGAGTATGTGACCTGGGAAGGTAACCCAATACCAGGAGTACGTGTCCTGGGAAGGTAACCCAATACTAGGAGTATGTGACCTGGGAAGGTAACCCAATACCAGGAGTATGTGCCCTGGGAAGGTAACCCAATACCAGGAGTATGTGACCTGGGAAGGTAACCCAATACCAGGAGTATGTGACCTGGGAAGGTAACCCAATACCAGGAGTATGTGCCCTGGGAAGGTAACCCAATACCAGGAGTATGTGCAGTGGGAAGGTAACCCAATACCAGGAGTATGTGCCCTGGGAAGGAGTATGTGCACTGGGAAGGTAACCCAATACCAGGAGTACGTGCCCTGGGAAGGTAACCCAATACCAGGAGTATGTGCCCTGGGGAGGTAACCCAATACCAGGAGTATGTGCCTTGAGAAGATAACCCAATACCAGGAGTATGTGACCTGGGAAGGTAACCCAATATCAGGAGTATGTGCCCTGGGAAGGTAACCCAATACCAGGAGTATGTGACCTGGGAAGGTAACCCAATACCAGGAGTATGTGCCCTGGGAAGGTAACCCAATACCAGGAATACGTGACCTGGGAAGGTACCCCAATACCAGGAGTGCCCTGGGAAGGTAACCCAATACTAGGAGTATGTGGCCTGGGAAGGTAACCCAATACCAGGAGTACGTGTCCTGGGAAGGTAACATTATACCAGGAGTATGTGCCCTGGGAAGGTAACCCAATACCAGGAGTATGTGCCCTGAGAAGGTAACCCAATACCAGGAGCATGTGACCTGGGAAGGTAACCCAATACCAGGAATACGTGACCTGGGAAGGTACCCCAATACCAGGAGTGCCCTGGGAAGGTAACCCAATACTAGGAGTATGTGGCCTGGGAAGGTAACCCAATACCATTAGCATGTGACCTGGGAAGGTAACCAAGTACCAGGAGCATGTGACCTGCGTGAGCAGTGTCGTAGGATGCTCCAAAGATGAAGTTAGGAGTAAATATATGTCAGAACAGCAGTGTTGTACGATGTCCTCAAGGACCCAGGGGCACTGTCAGTGAAGGGACGAGCTGACTTACACACAGTCTTGCCTCAGCATTACCTAACTCACTAAATCTTAACAACATCACTATAAACAAATTACGGAAGGCAAGGCCTCTAAGTATCACTCGTTAGCCGTGGGTTCAAACCCCTCCCGTTCCCTGGTTTGACTGAGGACCCAGACACCATCCTGTTGTTACTATTGGAGATACACGTACTTGGTATATATATTAGAATGACGCATTAGGTAGTTTATGGTATTTTATCGTAACGTTTCGACCATCATAAAGTTAAACCATACCCCCGGCCGGGATTGAACCCGCGGTCATAGAGTCTCAAAACTCCAGCCCGTCGCGTTAGCCACTAGACCAGCTAGCCACAATAAGATTCATCCAACTAGGTATATTTCTACACCATAGGAAGGTTAGCACAGGCACTTCTGTGACCACAAATGCAAGTTTTTACAGACGAATCTCCAGCTAGCGTGGCCGTGACGAACTCTAGCTCAAGTCCCTTCACTGCCGTCAACATGACTTAAGAAATCGTAATGACACGATTGCAAATAAACCATACCCCCGGCCGGGATTGAACCCGCGGTCATAGAGTCTCAAAAGTCCAGCCCGTTGACGGCAGTGAAGGGACTTGAGCTAGAGTTCGTCACGGCCACGCTAGCTGGAGATTCGTCTGTAAAAACTTGCATTTGTGGTCACAGAGGTGCCTGTGCTAACCTTCCTATGGTGTAGAAATATACCTAGTTGGATGAATCTTATTGTGGCTAGCTGGTCTAGTGGCTAACGCGACGGGCTGGAGTTTTGAGACTCTCTGACCGCGGGTTCAATCCTGGCCGGGGGTATGGTTTGTTTGCAATCGTGTCATTACGATTTCTTAAGTCATCATAAAGTTTGTCCAGTTTCTCGGTAATACCATACCATTGACGATCATTGATAACCATTGACGACCATTGACGACTATTGACAACATTTGACGACCAATCGTAACCACTGACAACCGATGATAACTATTGATAACCATATTGGCATTGTTGTACCTTATCCATCAGGAAGAATCACCCAACAACAGCAACACTGACATGTTATCTTACAACAGCACTGACATGTTATCTTACAACAGCACTGACATGTTATCTTACAACAGCACTGACATGTTATCTTACAACAGCACTGACATGTTATCTTACAACAGCACTGACATGTTATCTTACAACAGCACTGACATGTTATCTTACAACAGCACTGACATGTTATCTTACAACAGCACTGACAGGTTATCATACAACAGCACTGACAGGTTATCATACAACAGCACTGACAGGTTATCATACAACAGCACTGACAGGTTATCATACAACAGCACTGACAGGTTATCATACAACAGCACTGACAGGTTATCATACAACAGCACTGACAGGTTATCATACAACAGCACTGACAGGTTATCATACAACAGCACTGACAGGTTATCATACAACAACACTGACAGGTTATCATACAACAGCACTGACAGGTTATCATACAACAGCACTGACAGGTTATCTTACAACAGCACTGACAGGTTATCTTACACCAGCACTAACAGATCTTGGGGTGAGTATAACACCAGGCACATCTCCTGAAGCACACATCAACCAAATAACTGCTGCAGCATATAGGCGCCTGGCAAACCTCAGAACAGCATTCCGACATCTTAATAAGGAATCGTTCAGGACCCTGTACACCGTGTACGTTAGGCCCATATTGGAGTATGCGGCACCAGTTTGGAACCCACACCTAGCCAAGCACGTAAAGAAACTAGAGAAAGTGCAAAGGTTTGCAACAAGACTAGTCCCAGAGCTAAGGGGTATGTCCTACGAGGAGAGGTTAAGGGAAATCAACCTGACGACACTGGAGGACAGGAGAGATAGGGGGGACATGATAACGACATACAAATTATCTTACAACAGCACTGACAGGTTATCTTACAACTGCAATGACAGTTTATCTTACAGCAGTATTGACAGGTTATCTTACAACAGCACTGACAGGTTATCTTACAACAACACTGACAGGTTATCTTACAACAGCACTGACAGGTTATCTTGCAACAACACTGACAGGTTATCTTACAACAGTACTGACAGGTTATCTTACAACAACACTGACAGGTTATCTTGCAACAACACTGACAGGTTATCTTACAACAGCACTGACAGGTTATCTTACAACAGCACTGACATGTTATCTTACAACAGCACTGACAGGTTATCTTACAACAGCACTGACAGGTTATCTTACAACAGCACTGACAGGTTATCTTACAACAGTACTGACAGGTTATCTTACTACAGTACTGACAGGTTATCTTACAACAACACTGGCAGGTTAGCTTACAACAACACTGGCAGGTTATCATACAACAGTACTGAGAGGTTATCTTACAGCAGCATTGACAGGTTTTCTTACAGCAGTACTGGCAGGTTATCTTACAAAAGTACTGATGGGTTATCTTACAACAGCACTGACGGGTTATCTTACAACAGTACTAACGGGTTATCTTATAACAGCACTGTCAGGTTATCTTACAACAGCACTGACAGGTTATCTTACAACAGCATTGACAGGTTATCTTACACCATTACTGACAGGTTATCTTACAACAGTACTGGCAGGTTATCTTACAACATTGACAGGTTATCTTACTACAGTACTGACAGGTCATTTTACAACAGCACTGACAGGTTATCTTACAGCAGTACTGACAGGTTATCTTACAACAACACTGACAGGTTATCTTACACCAGTACTGACAGGTTATCTTACACCATTACTGACAGGTTATCTTACAACAGTACTGACAGGCTTTCTTACAACAACACTGACAGGTTATCTTACAGCAGCACTGACAGCTTATCTTACAACAGTACTGACAGGTTATCTTACATCAGTATTGACAGGTTATGTTACAACAGCACTGACAGGTTGTCTTACAACAACACTGACAGGTTATCATACAACAGTAGTGACAGGTAATCTTACAAGAACACTGACAGGTTGTCTTACAACATTACTGACAGGTTATCTTACAACAGTACTGACAGGTTATCTTACAATAGTCCTGAAAAGTTATCTTACAACAACACTGAGAGGTTATCTTACAACAACACTGGCAGGCTATCATACAACAGTACTGACAGGTTATCTTACAGCAGCACTGACAGGTTATCTTACAGCAGTACTGACAGGTTATCTTACAACAGCACTGACAGGTTATCTTACAACAACACTAGCAGGTTATCTTACAACAGTACTGACAGGTTATCTTACAGCAGCACTGACAGGTTATCTTACACAACACTGACAGGTTATCTTACAACAACACTGACATGTTATCTTACAACAACAATGACAGGTTATCTTACAACAACACTGACATGTTATCTTACAACAACAATGACAGGTTATCTTACAACAACACTGACAGGTTATCTTACAACAACACTGACAGGTTATCTTACAACAACAATGACAAGTTGTCTTACAACAGCACTGACAAGTTATCTTACTACAGCTCTTAGTGCTCTAGTGTCAGGAGGTACATGCCGTCTCTATCATGGTCTTTGAATCTAGTGTTTGACTGGTCTTTGACTCTGGTTTCTGACTGGTCTCCAGCTCTGATCTTTGATTCTGGTCTCTGACTGGTCTGATAAATTAGACACATGTGCAACTCTTGGGTATCTTTATTGAGGAAACGTTTTGCCACACAGTGGCTTCATCTCCTTTGTATGGACTGATGAAGCCACTGTGTGGCGAAACGTTTCCTCAATAAAGATACCCAAGAGCTTCACATGTGTCTAATTTATCAACATGTCGGTTCTCTGAGCCATTCATCTACAATCCTGTCAGACACTGCAACTTCTTGGGATCTTAATACTTGGGAATTCTTTGCTTGCCTAACCCTTGTGCACGACCTACTTCCACATTGAACAAATGTGACACCACCTACGACTGCTGCACCTCTCCTGCCTACGGTTTATAAGTTACTTCTCGGCACTTATGCTGTATTCTATTCAAGATTGATGGACTGACCACATTGACTCAAGGTTGAGGGACTGATTACCTCATTCTCCTCCTGTTCTTTACGTTTCTCCTTTATGTGGACTGATGAAGCCACTGTGTAGCGAAACGTTTCCTCAATAAAGATACCCAAGAGTTACACATGTGTCTAATTTATCAACGTGTCGGTTCTTCGAACCATTCATCTACAATGTGACTGGTCTCCAATTCTGGTCTTTGATTCTGGTCTCTGACTGGTCTTTAACTGGTCTTTAACTGGTCTTTGACTCTGGTCTCTGACTGGTCTTTGACTGGTCTTTGACTCTACATAACCAGGACTCTGTGTAAACCATATCAATAATGTCTTTTTTCTGGAACTTGTATTAACTTTACTTTTTAATAATAAAACTTATTATGTGCCAACTAACTGTAAGTTAGGTTAGGTAAGACTGGTCAGGAAACAGGACAAGTGTTTACTGACTCGAGACTTAGTCATATCATGACCCGCAGCTGGAGCTTTTGGTCATCTGACCGAGGCCTTCCTCTGGCTTACCCCTCCACCCCTTTTAAAGATTAAAGATTCATTATTTCAGCATTATAAAAATGTTTGTACAGAGGTGAGTGACATAAGAACATAAGAACGTGTACTTAGCTCTGTGAAGACCTGTTTGCGCGCTCTCTACGAATTGAAGCAAGATGCCCTCCATCGAGCAACTTTTCCAACAGCTTAAGGACGAATTGAGGTTGGCGAAGGTGGAGATTCGGCGACTGACCGAGGGTTGAGCAAATGTTTTGTTAGTGGGATGAATTGTAAAGGACCTGCCTAGTATGGGCCAACAGGCCTCCTGCAGTGTTCCTCCTTTCTTATGTTCTTATGTTCTTATGAAAGGAGGAACACTGCAGCAGGCCTGTTGGCCCATACTAGGCAGGTCCTTTACAATTCATCCCACTAACAAAACATTTGCCCAACCCAATTTTCAATGCCACCCAAGAAATAAGCTCTGATGTGAAAGTCCCACTCAAATCCAACCCCTCCCACTCATGTACTTATCCACCCTAAATTTGAAACTACCCAAAGTCCCAGCCTCAATAACCCAACTAGGTAGACTGTTCCACTCATCAACTACCCTATTTCCAAACCAATACTTTCCTATGTCCTTTCTAAATCTAAACTTATCTAATTTAAATCCATTACTGCAGGTTCTCTCTTGGAGAGACATCCTCAAGACCTTATTAATATCCCCTTTATTAATACCTATCTTCCACTTATACACTTCGATCAGGTCTCCCCTCATTCTTCGTCTAACAAGTGAATGTAACTTAAGAGTCTTCAATCTTTCTTCATAAGGAAGATTTCTAATGCTATGTATTAATTTAGTCATCCTACACTGAATGTTTTCTAACGAATTTATGTCCATTCTGTAATATGGAGAGCAGAACTGAGCTGCATAATCTAGGTGAGGCCTTACTAATGATGTATAAAGCTGCAGTATGACCTCTGGACTTCTGTTGCTTACACTTCTTGATATAAATCCCAGTAATCTATTTGCCTTATTACATACGCTTAGGCATTGCTGTCTTGGTTTAAGGTTGCTGCTCGCCATAACCCCCAAGTCCTTTTTGCAATCTGTATGGCTAAGTTCTACATCATTTAACTTATAAGTACTAGGGTTAAGGGCACTCCCAAGCTTCAGAACCTTGCATTTATCTACATTGAACTGCATCTGCCACTTTTCTGACCAAGAATAGAGTTTGTTTAAATCCTCCTGAAGTTCCATAACATCTACGTTTGAATCAATTATCCTACCTATCTTTGTGTCATCGGCGAATTTGCTCATATCACTAGTAATTCCCTCATCAAGATCATTGATATATATTATAAACAACAACGGGCCCAAGACTGATCCCTGTGGAACGCCACTTGTTACAGATCCCCACTCGGATTTAACCCCATTTATGGACACTCTCTGCTTCCTGTCAGTGAGCCATGACTCGATCCACGAGAGCACTTTTCCCCCAATGCCATGAGCTGCCACTTTCTTTAACAGTCTATGGTGCGGAACTCTATCAAAAGCCTTACTAAAATCTAAGTAAATAATATCAAATTCTTTATCGTGGTCAACAGCCTCAAAAGCTTTACTGAAGAAAGTTAATAAATTAGTTAGACAAGACCGGCCTCTTGTGAATCCATGCTGAGTATCGTTAATCAAGCTATGCTTATCGAGATGGCTTCTTATAATCTCAGCTATAATTGACTAGTAATTTGCCTACAATTGAGGTCAGGCTTATTGGGCGGTAATTTGACGGTAAAAATAGGAATTACATTAGCCATCTTCCACATATCAGACACTACACCTGTTTGAAGAGATAAATTAAAAATATTAGTTAATGGTTCACAGAGTTCCATTTTGCATTCCTTAAGAACCCTTGAAAAAACCTCATCAGGACCCGGCGACTTATTTTGCTTCAGTCTGTCTATCTGCTTCACAACCATTTCACTAGTGACTGTGATGTTACATAATTTATCTTCTTCTAGCCCACTATAAAAATTAATTACTGGAATATTGTTAGTGTCTTCCTGTGTAAAAACTGAGAGAAAATAATTATTAAAAATCGAGCACATATCATTCTCTTTGTCAGTAAGGTGCTCATAGTTATTTTTAAGGGGACCTATCTTATCTCTAACTTTTGTTCTATAGACCTGGAAAAAACTTTTTGGGTTAGTTTTAGAATCCCTAGCAACTTTAATTTCATAGTCCCTTTTAGCTTTTCTTATCCCCTTTTTAATGTCCCTCTTAATGTCAATATACTGATTCATAAGATGAGCCTCACCTCTTTTGATACGCTTATAAATTCCTTTCTTATGCTCTAGTAGATATTTGAGCCTATTATTCATCCATTTTGGGTCATTTCTATTTGATCTAATTTCTTTATATGGGATAAAAGTTCTTTGAGCAGCATGTATAGTGTTCTGAAAACTGTCATATTGATATCTCACTTCGTTACCCCAGTCAACAGATGATAAGTGTTCTCTAAGCCCATCGTAATCTGCTAAGCGAAAATCTGGGACTGTTACTGAGTTATAGCTACTATCGTACTTCCATTCAATGCTAAATGTAGTTGATTTGTGGTCGCTAGCACCCAGTTCCTCTGAAATTTCTAAATTATTAACAAGGGATTCATTGTTTGCCATAACTAAGTCAAGCAGGTTATTTCCCCTTGTAGGTTCTGTCACAAACTGCTTCAAAAAACAATCCTGAACTACTTCTAAGAAGTCGTATGATTCTAAATTCCCAGTCAAGAAATTCCAATCAATATGACTAAAGTTAAAGTCTCCTAGAATTACTACATTATCGTGCCTTGTGGCCTTAACAATTTCCTCCCATAGTAGTCTCCCTTGGTCCCTATCTAAGTTTGGGGGATGGTATATCACTCCTAAAATCAGTTTTTCATGCCCCTCTGAAAATTCTATCCAAACAGACTCTGTATGTGTTACTTCAGACTTAATACCCGTTTTTATGCAAAAGTTCAAGCGATCTCGGACATACAATGCCACCCCACCCCCCTTCCCGATACTTCTATCTACTTGGAACAATTTAAAACCCTGAATATGACATTCCGCAGGCATGTCCCGACTTTTTGAATTAAACCACGTCTCAGTTAAGGCAAATACATCAATGTTACCTGCACTAGCAACTAATCTCAACTCGTCCATCTTATTCCTAGCACTACGGCAATTAGCATAATAAACATTGAAAGACTCTCCTTTCTCTTTACCCTTCCTGCTCATTTCTGTTTTTCTACTAAACCTATTACTGTCCTTATCACCCAAAGTCCCTGGCTTTTCAATATCTACCTCGTTCTGCTTATTACTAGTTCCCCTAGAACTCGTAATATTACTACACTGGGACTTCACTGTTTTCCTGCCAAAACCCATACCACTAACTATTCCTAGTTTAAAGTCCTAACTGCTCCCTCCACTGCAGTTGCCAGTGCTACCACCCCAGACCTAGATAAGTGATCCCCATCCCTGGCATACATGTCATTTCTGCCATAGAAGAGGTCCCAGTTGTCAATGAATGTTACCTCATTTTCCTTACAGTATTTGTCCAGCCAGCAATTGACACCAGTTGCCCTGGACAACCATTCATTTCCAACTCCTCTCCTTGGCAAAATACCACATATGACAGGGTTCCCACCCTTACTCCTAATTATTTCTATTGCTGACCTATACCTGCTAATCAGGTCTTCACTCCTACGTCTGCCAACATCGTTGCCTCCAGCACTGAGACAGATAATAGGATTGCTCCCATTACCTCTCATGATGTCATCCAGACGACTAACAATATCCTCCATCCCAGCCCCAAGAAAGCAAACTCTCTGTCTCCTACTCCTGTCCTTCAAGCAGAACGCCCTATCCATATACCTAACTTGGCTATCCCCAACAACAACATTCTTACCTTCCTTAATGTCGTTCGTCGTGACGTTCCCAGTAGTCGACTCACATTCGTTGGGTAGCACTGAGAATGTATTAGATGTTTCCACAACAGTTTCCACGGCAGTCTCTTTCTTCTTCATCATTTCTATCTTTCCATTCGTCTTCTTGATCGTCAACTTCGTTCCCTGCTGTCTAGTCACTGACCAGTTTCCCTTCTTGACCTGAGGACTCAAAACAGGAGGACTACTACGAATCTTCTTGTTTTCCTCGGTCAGTTGCCGAATCTCCAACTTCGCTATCCTCAATTCTTCCTTAAGCTGTTGGTAAAGTTGCTCGATGGAGGGCATCTTGCTTCAATTCGTAGAGAGCGCGCAAACAGGTCTTCACAGAGCTAAGTACATGTCAACACTGCGCAAAAGCCAACTCAATCAGGAGCTACTGCGCAGCACGTCCGCACGGCCCAACAGCAATGCGGAAAGACCCTTTGTATGAAGGCCATTTAAGGCAAACTTAAGTCTTTCTTAAAACTAATACAGTGGACCCCCGGTTCGCGAAGTCATCGATATCCGATAAATCCAGTATCAAAAGCATTGTATATCGCAAAAAATTTGCCTCGGTTCCCGTTACAAAACCCGGTATGCGATACGATTCGTACGAGATGTGTCCATGTGTGGCCTGAACTGCCCCGTGTGTGCCAGTGTTTACAAGCCAGCCAGTGTGCGCGCATATAAGAATACACTTGGTACATTCCATATTATCCATATTATCACTGTTTTTGGTGCTTGTTTCTGCAAAATAAACCACCATGGGCCCCAAGAAAGCTTCTAGTGCCAACCCTGTGGTAAAAAGGGTGAGAATTAGTATGGAAATTAAGAAAGATTTTGAAGGGTTTGGGGCTAACCCTGAGAAGCCTATGCCAGTTGTGGAATCCATTGTGCCTACTTCAAAAATTAAGGAAATGTGTGCACAGTGGGTTGAACTGCAAACCTTTATGGATGAAAATCACCCTAACACAGCTATTGCAAGCCGTGATGGTGACTATTACACTGACAATGTTGTGAACCACTTTAGGAAAGTCATAAAGGAATGAGAGGTACAGGCCTCTATGGACAGATATGTTGTGCAACAGAAGTCCAGTGACTCTCAAGCTGGTCTTAGTGGCATTAACCCTTAAATGGTCCAAACATATATATACGTTTTTTCAACATCTGAAAGTATGTAAAAAATGTAGGGTTTTTTTTTGTTTTACATGTGAAAATGTGTAAAAAACTTTTATCTACATTTTTTTTTGTTATATTTGAAAATATGTAAAAAAAAGTAGATCTACTTTTGTAGCACTACGAATTTGAACGTCGATCTGTTTGGACTGTTTAAGGGTTAAAAGAAGAAGGGAAGTAACCCTGGAAAAGGATTTGCTACCTCAAGTCCTAATGGAAGGGGATTCTCCTTCTAAACATTAAAAACTTCGACATTCTCCCCTCCTCCCATCCTTTCAATCATCACCAGATCTTCATTAAAGGTAAGTGTCAATTATTCTATTGTGATTATTCTATTGTTATTATTGTTACTGTAATTATTCTATTGCATTAAACTTAATATTTCATGTGGTAAAAGTTTTTTTTTCATACTTTTGGGTGTCTTGCACGGATTAATTTGATTTTCATTATTTCTTATGGAGAAAATTGATTCGCTTTCCGATAATTTTGCTTTACGATGAGCTCTCAGGAAAGGATTAATAACGTGAACCGGGGGTCCACTGTAATGCATTAATTAACTGATTTCTTGTATATACGATGTCTAAGAATTACAGTGAACTTTAAATAAGGCTGTAATTAATGCCAACCATAGATCATGTGTGTGTGTGTTACTTGGTAAGTCGGAATGATCGAGTGAGCACCATATGGTTTGAACAGTAACTGGATGGGTGACTGCATGCACAGCCTCAGGGGTCCACATGGCAAGAAGAGAATCTGGCAAAGGTCAGGAGATAACACGCAACAGTAATGCCAAGTTTTCTCTTTGTCTTCCATATAAAATATTACACAAATTCTATATACATCAAACTCTTATGTAGCTCCTTAATTTATAGCTTGTTTTGTAAAGTCAGTGCGTGATCGATGACTGTCTTATTTCCATTGGGGTCCTTTAATCTTGCCCACAGGATGCCACCCACACCAGTCAACTAACACCCAGGTACTTACCGCTAGGTGAACAGGAACAGCAGGTGTAAGGAAACGTGCCCGGCATTTCCACCTGTATCGAGGATCGAACCACGGACACTCAGTGCGTGAGGCAAGAGCGTTGCCAACCAGGCCACGGGACAATGTGCAGAGTATTCGCCCACCTATATTTACTCAGCTATATGTAGGGTACTTCCCCACCTATGTGTAATCAGTTGTATGTAGGGTACTTACCCACCTATATTTACTCAGCTGTATGTAGGGTACTCACCTACAGTACCTATATATACTCATCAATATGTGGTTGCACAGTCATTCAACTATAATAAAACATTTTTGTCAAAAAGTTGTTGATTTAGAACAAAATTGTCCAGGCCCGTGGCCTGATAGGCAAAGCTCTCGTTTCACATGTGTTCGATCCCCGGCATGGGTGGAAACATTGGACGTGTTTACCTGGAGTATACCTGGAGAGGGTTTTGGGAATCAATGCCCCCGTGGCCCGGTCTGTGACCAGGCCTCATGGTGGATCAGGGCCTGATCAACCATGCTGCTACTGTTGGCCACACGCAACCCAACATACGAACCACAGCCCGGCTGGTCAGGTACTGAATTTAGGTGCCTGTCCAGTGCCTTCGTGAAGACAGCCAGGGGTCTGTTGGCAATCCCCCTTATGTATGTTGGGAGGCAGTTGAACAGTCTTGGGCCCCTGACACTTATTGTGTTGTCTCTTATCGTGCTAGTTGTGCCCCTGCTTTTCATTGGGAGATGTTGCATCATCTGCCGAATCTTTTGCTTTCATAGGGAGTGATTTTCATGTGCAGATTTAGTGTTAATCCTTCAAGGATTTTCCAAGTGTATATAATCATGTATCTCTCCTGCCTTCTAGGGAGTACAGGTTAAGGAACTTTAAGTATTCCCCGTAATTGAGGTGTTTTATCACAGTTATGTGTGCCGTGAAGGTTCTCTACATTTTCTAGGTCAGCAATTTCACCTTCCTTGTAAGGTGCTGTTAGTGTGCAGCAATATTCCGGCCTAGATAGAACAAGCGACCTGAAGAGTGTCATCATGGGCTTGGCCTCCCTAGTTTTGAAGGCTCTTATTATCCATCCTGTCATTTTTCTAGCAGATGCGATTGATACAATGTTGTGGTCTTTGAAGGTGAGATCCTTTGACATTATCACTTTTACATTAGTTTTTCGCTCCATTGTGTAGTTGGAATTTGTTTTATACTCCGATACAGTTTTAATTTCCTCATGTTTTCCATATCGGAGTAATTGAAATTTCTCATCATTGAACTTCATAGTGTTTTCTGTGGCCCATTTAAAGATTTGGTTGATGTCTGCCTGGAGTCTTGCAGTATCTTCAGTGGAGGACACTGTCATGCAAAGGAAGACACGGGGCTGTGGCTTACATCCCTGTCTGTGTCAGATATGAGGATGATGAACAGAATGGGAGTGAGTACTGTGCCTTGTGGAACAGCTTTTTGCCATAGCCACCTTTACTCTGTTTACTACTACTCTTTGTGTTCTATTTTTTAGGAAATTATAGATCCATCTACCAACTTTTGCTGTTATTCCTTTATCACGCATTTTGTGCGCTATTACACCATGGTCACACTTGTCAAAGGCTTTTGCAAAGTCTGTGTATACTACATCTGTGTTTTGTTTGTCTTCTAGAGCATCCAGGACCCTGTCATAGTGGTCCAATAGTTGGGACAGACAGGAGCAACCTACTCTAAACCCATGCTTCCCTGGGTTGTGTAACTGATGAGTATCTAGATGGGTGGTGATCTTGCTTCTTAGAACCCTTTCAAAGATTTTTATATGGGATGTTAGCGCTATTGGTCTGTAGTTCTTTGCTATTGCTTTACTGCCCCCTTGTGGAGTGGGGCTATGTCTGTTGTTTTTAACAGCTGTGTTTCCGTAAACTTGTTGTCCTGTTCACCTTGCAAGCATGTACCTGGGTGTAAGTGGATTGGTGTGGGTTGCATCTTGGGGGACAAAACTGAGGACCACAGTGGAAATAAGATAGACAGACAGTCCCTCAATGACGCACTGACTTTCTTGGGTTACTCTGAGTGACTGACCCTCCGGGATTAAAAATCCGAACAAAATCTTATAGCCAAAAGATATCTTCTGTAAGCAGAAAATAACACTGAATTCTGAGCTACGTGAATTGATCCTTGAATCAGCGGTATTTTAAGAACAAATTATAATAGAAAAACGTGTGCATTTCAGGTACTGGAGAGATCATGTGTGGTAGTTGACGGTGTGAATGTCTCCCTCCGTTTGTGGGACACCTTTGGGGACCATGACAAAGATCGACGCTTCGCCTATGGCAGGTAAGCCTATAAATGTACGAAGATTATGTGTAGTGGGTTGTGTGTAGTGGGTTATGTGTAGTGAGTTGTGTGTAGTGAGTTGTGTGTAGTGGGTTGTGTGTAGTGGGTTGTGTGCAGTGGGTTACGTGTAGTGGGTTGTGTGCAGTGGGTTACATGTAGCGGGTTGTTTAGTCGGTTATGTGTAGTGGGTTGTATGTAGTGGATGCTGTGTCATATCTTACAGACTTTTAAACTGTTTAAGCTACTGCGTACTGCAAATGTTTTTTTCTACTACTGTATTAAATATACAGGTCTCCCTCAACATTCGCAAGGGTTAGGGGATCAAGAGCCTCGCGAATGTTGAAAAACCGTGAATGTTTGGTGCCCCAATATATTGTAGGGAAATATATTACAATACTGCCACCCTGCCTTGATGGGAATAGGCCAGTTTGATAATAAAAAAAAATACTGCTTCTTTAACTTGTTGAACCATGAATAATCATAAAATACATGAAAATGCCGTAAATTGTACTAAATATATACATGTTATGCTTTAATAACGTATGTTATTTAATAACATGTATGTTAATAACATGTATGTTATTAAATACCACAGACTCCACCACTGCCTCCACCACTGCGAGTCCCTACTACCCTCCCTCCGACCCCCACAACTGGCAGCCAGCCCTCCCACCACTCAGTGTGGTGAGTGTTTTGTTTGTTCATTATTTGCTATTAAACTACAGAATAAATAATGTAAACTCATCCATGACTGCATATTGGAATGGCTATTAGGAAAGGTATTAGACGGTGACATCATGTGTTTACTCTTGAACACAGCAAAGAATCGAACATTTCTGCTATTGCTAATAATAACAATAGTAATAATAATAATAATAATAATAATAATAATAATAATAATAATAAATACGATATAATTGAAGAAGGAAATTGTACAAAAATACGAGGGAGTGGTTGACACATCGTCAGTGTGACTTTGTTTATGCTGGAGTGAACATTAGTCTCCCTGCTCTTCCAAACATTTCACAATAATTCAGCGGTTGAGGCAGTGGTATTTAATAACATATATGTTATAAATAATAATAGTACATGTTATTATTGATAACATGTATTATTATTAACATGTATGTATTTAATAACATATTTGTTATAAATAATAATAGTACATATTATTAATAACATGTATTATTATTAACATGTATGTTATTAAATGCCATTGCCTCAATCACTGCCTCTACCACTCCAGTCACACTCAATCTACAAGCACCAAACACAATGAATTATTGTGAAATGTTTGGAAGAGCAGGGAGACTAATGTTCACTCCAGCATAAACAAAGTCACACTGGTGATGTGTCAACCACTCCCTCATATTTTTGTACAATTTCCTTCTTCAATTATATCGTATTATTATTATTATTATTATTATTATTATTACTATTGTTATTATTAGCTGTAGCAGAAATGTTTAATTCTTTGCAGTGTTCAAGAGTAAACACATGATGTCACCGTCTAATACCTGTCCGAATAGCCATTCCAATATGCAGTCATGAATGGGTTTACATTATTTATACTGTAGTTTAATAGCAAATAATGAACAAACAAAACACTCACCACACTGAGTGGTGGGAGGGCTGGCTGCCAGTTGCGGGGGTTGGAGGGAGGGTAGTAGGGACTCGCAGGTGGCGGGAAACTTAAATATGATTTGGCGGTTGGGAATTCGCGAATGTGTGAAGCCCGTGAAAGTTGAAAACGTGAATGTTGAGGGAGACCTGTACTATGCCACTAATTGCATTTGGTATAATTGTTTCATTGTTTGGCCTGGTATACAGTACCAACATGATGATGACACATGTGCAACATCTGGGTATCTTTACTTTATAGATGTTTTGTCATCCATAGGCTTAATCAGTATAATATGTGGACATAATGTGAAGACTATAAATATATACAGAAGACAGTAGAAGATGAGGTAATCAGTCCCTCAGCCCAGGAGCATGTGATGAGCACTTTAGTCTTGAAGAATCTGAAACATCAGTTTTCCTGCCTGTGCTTTAGATTCTTCAAACTAATAAACAAATTTTATTTCCTTGCAAGATTACATTGAGATTATGAAATTATAGAAATGAGTTAAGATAAGATAAGATAAGATTTCGTTCGGATTTTTAACCCCGGAGGGTTAGCCACCCAGGATAACCCAAGAAAGTCAGTGCGTCATCGAGGACTGTCTAACTTATTTCCATTGGGGTCCTTAATCTTGTCCCCCAAGATGCGACCCACACCAGTCGACTAACACCCAGGTACCTATTTGCTGCTAGGTGAACAGGACAACAGGTGTAAGGAAACGTGTCGAAATGTTTCCACCCCGCCGGGAATCAAACCCGGGCCCTCCATGTGTGAAGCGGGAGCTTTAGCCACCAGGCCACCGGGCCACCTACAGTACAAAGAGAGCCACTATCATGCCTAGGCATTATGGGCAGACTTAATTTAATGGCTTACAGACTACTTAATACTAAAGAAATTGATCATAGTTTGTTCAAGTTGTATGTCTCTCTTTATTTATGTAGACAGTAATTTTACTCAAATTGCAGTAGTTTCACAAATAAATATTGAAATTATATTATGGGAATATAACATTGTGAGTTGTTGAAAGTAGTTTACAGTATAGAATGCTACAATTGGGTGTAAGGCAGTATTGTTTTGGGTAGGTATTTATACTACAATGTAGTAAGTATTAATCAATGAATGAACTTTGGGCATCTAGTTTTGAAGTTTTAAAATTTAGGTAATTGGGAGATTTTTTGGTAAAGTTAAATATTGAGTACTGTATTTAGTTTAGGGGGAGTAGGTGGTTTTTGAGAAGAGTCTTAAATTGATGTTCAGACCGGGTTACTTTAGTATTTACTGGTAATGACTTCCAAATTTTGGGGCCCGAGATTACAGTACTCATCACCTGTCCCTAGTGAGGGACTGATTACCTTGCCTTCCACTGCCTTCTGTGTATATTTCTAGTCTTCACATTATGTCCATCTATAATAATAATATTATATTTCTACAAGTACATGTACAAGGTATACAGGCCTAGTTGACATCAATGACCTATTACTAATAGAAAGCCCCTTGTTATGCAGAGCATTTCAGGCAAATTAGGTCAATTTTGTCCCAGGATGCAACCCACACCAGTCAACTAACAACCAGGTACCCATTTTACTGATGGGTGAACAGGGACAGCAGGTGTTTTATGGAAACACATCCTGATGTTTTCCAGTCATATCGAGGGATCAATCCCCAGACTTCAGTGTGTGAGCTGAGTATGCTAGCAATAGCAATTGAGCTACAGGACACCATAGCGATCAAGCCACAGGAATTGTCTATAAAGTAAAGATACCTAGATGTTGCACATGTGTCTGATTCATCATTGAGTATGCTCATGCTGTCAGTTCTCAGCTGAAAGGGCATCTCTTTCCCTGAGCTTATGATAATACTGTTACTCTTGAATATAAACTTCAGTACTATTGCTTCATCTTCACTGTTGTTTCATTTAAGGCTTCATTCATGAGTGCATGTATATTTCTTGAAATAACAGGCTCTCAAGAGTGGCAAAAATCCCAAATTGTTTCTCATTACAGGTCGGACGTGGTCCTGCTTTGCTTCTCAGTGGCAAATCCAGTGTCTTTACGGAATTGCCGGGTGATGTGGTATCCGGAGATTCGACGGTTTTGTCCTAATACACCAATACTTCTCGTAGGATGCAAAAATGACCTTAGATATATCTGCAAAGATGAACAGTACCTCAGTTACTGTCAAGATCGATCACCTCTGGTTAGGTAAGTGACTGTATACTGCACTCTTTATTTATCTGCTGAGGTGAGTCACAGAAACTGCCATGAGAATATCTCTTTGAACACAAGTTTTTAAATGTATACTATTTGTATCATAAATTGTACTACCTCATATTAATAATAGAGTAAAATATTGAATATTTGAAATTTGCCACTTTTTACTTGTCCAGACTTAAGTAGTCTTTAAGTATTAGGTTAAGTCTGTCTGAAATGCCTTGGCATCATTGTGGCTTTCTTTGTACCAATCAGATTATGAAATGTAAACACATCATAACCTTTGTAACTTTTTTTTTTGTTTGTTATATTGTACCAGTGTTATATAACATAAGACCCCATGTGCAGTACTGTACTAGGACATTTGTTGTGATGTTTCACTCAAGAGAACTTTTACAATCAGTTGACCGTTGGATAACACAATAGTTATGTTCCTGAAAACAGCTTGTAATAAAAACTGTGTGCCAGCTGAACGTAAGAACATATGGGGAAAATAAGGTTATGTTCATTACACCAACCAACAGTTTTATAGGTCTCAAAATTGGTAAAAAACAATGATAAGGTACTGTAATAAGTAAGTAAGTTTATTCAGGTATACACAAATACAGTTACATAGATTATCATACATAGCAGCATATGTATAGAGAACCTAGGATAACCAAAAAAAGTCAGACAGACTGACTTATTTCCATTGGGGTCCTTTTACCTTATTATTATAATCTTTCAACAAACCGGCCGTATCCCACTGAGGCAGGGTGGGCCAAAAAAAGAAAAACAAAAGTTTCTCTTTTTAAATTTAGTTATTTATACAGGAGAAGGGGTTACTAGCCCCTTGCTCCCGGCATTTTAGTAGCCTCTTACAACACGCATGGCTTACGGAGGAAGAATTCTGTTCCACTTCCCCATGAAGGTAAGAGGAAATAAACAAGAACAAGAACTAGAAAGAAAATAGAAGAAAACCCAGAGGGGTGTGTATATATATATGTTTGTACATGCATGTGTAGTGTGACCTAAGTGTAAGCAGAAGTAGCAAGACGTACCTAAAATCTTGCATGTTTATGAGACAGAAAAAAGGACACCAGCAATCCTACCACCATGTAAAACAATTACAGGCTTTCATTTTACACTCACTTGGCAGGACGGTAGTACCTCCCTGGGCGGTTGCTGTCTACCAACCTACTACCTAGGTATTATTATAATATAAAGGTTATAATATTTTCTTATTATTCTATAATGAAGATAACATATTATTATTATACTAAAAAGACTATACTACACGAGGGTCATTAAGACTACAATACGAGGGTCATTACTAGGAATAAGGTAAAATTACACGTGTGTTAGCTAAAAAATAAAAAATCATTCCCCTCCCTTTCTGTAGCTACATTTATCAGCAGACACCTTTTGGCATTCTTCTTGAACTGGTTCATGCTATGACTGGCTTTGACATGTGTGGGCATTCTGTTCCATTCCTTTATTGCTGTACAATAAAAGGTGTTTGAAGCCTGGCCACTGACTGTGGGTACTACAAAGTTGTGCTCTCTCCCCCTAGTACTATGATTGCTTTGGTTCCCAACCTTGACAAAATTGACAGCAAGATTTTCTGGACACTGTTTGTGAGCAATTTTATAAACATGATTTAGCTTCAGTTGTTTTACTTTGTCTTCAACATTCAGCATATCCAACTGCTGTAATTCATTCTGGCCTACATGTTCTCTTGGACCCAGGCCCAGGATGAATCTTACAATTTTGTTCTGGGTGATTTGCAGTCTATCTTTCAGTTTTTTTGTCAAGGCAGAGTACCATGAAGAGCAAGCGTAATCCATATGACACTGTATAAGGGCTAGACATAGGGTCCTGTGAGCCTCAGTAGGTAGACACTGTGTTTGTCTATAGAGGAACTTCAGTTTGTCATTCGCTTTCTTTACTACACTGTTCCCTATCAATTCTCCTGACATGCATGGGTCAAAGGGGATTCCCAGATATTTTACTGATGAAACCAAAGTGATGGGCTCCCCATTACATTGGACATTAAAATTATTTACCCTTCTCAGTTTATGTTTCATGCCAAAGAGAATGACTTCAGTTTTCCTGAGGTGTAATGATAGTTTATTGTCTACTAACCATTTGCTGCAGGACTCCAGTTCCAGTGTTAATACATTAGCTATATCTCGTCGGTCTTTACCTGACACTAACAGAGCACTGTCATCTGCATGCAGTAGGAGTTTGCACTTGACACTGATAGGCATGTCATTGACATAGCATAAGAATAATAAGGGGCCCAGAATACTACCTTGGGGAACTCCACATGCTATCGGCAGGGGTTCTGATCCCGTTTTGTTGATTTTGACAATTTGTCTCCTGTTGCTAAGGTAGGACTTAAACCAGTCTACTGAACCTATACCAATAGCTTGAAGTTTCTTACATAATATGTTGTGGTTGACAGTATCGAAGGCGTTTTGCAGGTCTAAGGTTACCATACCTATGAGGTTCCCCATTGACATTTCAGTTCTCAGGTAATCCATCAGATTAATTAGGGAAGTGTCGGTTGAGTAAGATCTTCTAAATCCTGATTGGTAGCTATGGAGAATGTTGTTATCATTAAGGTACTTAACTACTTGACAGTACACTGCTCTCTCTATAATTTTGGATATTATATTGAGTATACTAACAGGCCTACTACTATTTTTCTTGAAAATAGGAGTAACTCTGGCCTCCTTGAATCCCTCTGGTATGGTATTAGTGGTGATTGACAGATTTATTATGTGAGCAGTAGGGATTGACAGTTCAGAAGCACCATCTTTTAGGAACTTAGACTGCATGTTATCCAGGACAGTGCTCTTAGTTGGGTTTAACCTGGTTAGTTCTTTTTGAATAAAGTCATGAGATACAGTGGACCCCCACCTTACAATATTAATCCGTTCCAGAGAGCTCATTGTATGCTGAAATTATCGTAAGGTGAATTAATTTTCCCCATAAGAAATAATGGAAATCAAATTAATCCATGCAAGACACCACAAAGTATGAAAAAACAAAATTTTTTACCACATGAAATATTAATTTTAATACACACAAACTGACACTTACCTTTATTGAAGATCTGGTGATGATTGATGGGATGGGAGGAGGGGAGAGTGTGCAAGTTGTTAATGTTTAGAAGGGGAATCCCCTTCCATTAGGACTTTAGGTAGCACTATCTTTTCCAGGGTTACTTCCCTTCTTCTTTTAATGCCACTAGGACCAGCTTGAGAGTCACTGGACCTCTGTCACACAACATATCTGTCCATAGAGCTCTGTACCTCTCGTTCCTTTTATGATTTGTCTAAAGTGGTTCACAACATTGTCATTGTAATAGTCACCAGCACAGCTTGCAATATCTGTGTGAGGGTGATTTTCATCCATAAAGGTTTGCACTTCAAGTCACTTTGCACACATTTCCTTAATCTTTGAAGTAGGCAACTTCTTCAATTTCTCTATCCCCTCCTCCGAAACAGTTTCCTCAGGTCTGGCCTCTTGCTGTTGAAGATGATCTTGCAGCTCATCAGTGGTTAGTTCTTCATTGTCCTCCTCCACCAACTCTTCCACATCCTCCCCACTAACCTCCAACCCCAAGGACTTCCCCAATGCCACAATTGATTCCACAACTGGCATACGCTTCTCAGAGTTAGCCTCAAATCCTTCAAAATCCCTTTTGTCTACACATTCTGGCCACAGTTTCTTCCAAGCAGAGTTCAAGGTCCTCTTAGTCACTTCCTCCCAAGCCTTACCTATAAGGTTTATACAGTTGAGGATGTTAAAGTGATCTTTCCAAAACTCTCTTAAGAGTCAATCGAGTGTCTGAGGTCACTTCAAAGCACTTTTGAAACATAGCTTTTGTGTAGAGTTTTTTGAAGTTTGAAATGATCTGCTGGTCCATGGGCTGCAGGAGAGGAGTGGGATTAGGAGGCAAAAACTTGACCTTAATGAAGCTCATGTCCCCAGAAAGTCGCTCTCCCAAGTCTGAAGGATGACCAGGAGCATTGTTTAATACCAGGAGGCACTTAATGTCCAATTTATTTTCCATTAGGTAATTTTTCACATT
The DNA here is from genome assembly GCF_038502225.1 of Cherax quadricarinatus. Classification (NCBI taxonomy): domain Eukaryota; kingdom Metazoa; phylum Arthropoda; class Malacostraca; order Decapoda; family Parastacidae; genus Cherax; species Cherax quadricarinatus. The sequence continues at coordinate 23,691,283 of NC_091359.1, read as the reverse complement.
GGGGGCAAATGCATGGTGTAACCAGTCATAGAAAAAGTCCCTAGTGACCCATGCCTTAGTGTTTGCCCTCCACAGCACACACAAATTAGCCTTGAGGACATTGTTGTGCCTGAACACTCTAGGAGTTTCAGAGTGATACACCAATAAAGGCTTCACTTTGCAATCACCACTAGTATTGGCACACATCAAGAGAGTAAGCCTGTCTTTCATAGGCTTATGTCCTGGGAGTGCCTTTTCCTCCTGAGTAATGTAGGTCCTGTTTGGCATTTTCTTCCAAAACTGGCCTGTTTCGTCACAATTAAACACTTGTTCAGGTTTCAGTCCTTCACTGTCTATGTACTCCTTGAATTCCTGCACATATTTTTCAGCTGCTTTTTGGTCGGAACTGGCAGCCTCACCATACCTTATCACACTATGTATGCCACTACTATTCTTAAATCTCTCAAAACCAACCATTGCTGGCCATAAATTCACTCACATCACCACTAGTTGCAGGCATTTTTCTAATTAAATCCTCATGCAGCTTCCTAGCCTTTTCACATATGATCGCTTGAGAGATGCTATCTCCTGCTATCTGTTTTTTGTTTATCCACACCAATAACAGTCTCTCAACATCTTCGAGTACTTGCGATCTCTGTTTTGAAAACAAAGTTGCACCTTTTGCAAGAACAGCTTCCTTGATTGTCGTTTTGTTGGCCACGATAGTAGCGATGGTTGATTGGGGTTTGGTATACAACCTGGCCAGCTCCGAGACACGCACTCCACTTTCGTACTTAGCAATTATCACTTTCTTCATTTCGATAGTAATTTTCACCTTTTTTACCACACGGTTGGCACTAGAAGCTTTCTTGGGGCCCATGGTGACTTATTTTGCAGGTACAATCACTAAAAATGCTGTGGTAATATGAAATGTACCGATTGTATGCATGGATAGGATGCGACCGCACTGGCTGGCTTGTAAACACTGGCACCCACGGGGCAGCTGAGGCGCGCTCAGGCCACACGTGGGACGCGTCCCAGACTGGGACGAATCGCGTGAGGCGAGGCAAAATTTTTGCGTTAAAATGTATCGTATGGCCGATTTAACGTAACGCGATGCCATCGTAAGGTGCAGGTCCACTGTAGTTGACAACTGTTTGGGGTTACCCCTTTATTGGTATAGTATGTTTGGAACTTATCAGAGTCTGTCTTAAAGGTATTTGATGCAGCTAGTAGTTTACTTACTAGTGTTGATGCAACAGATTTGTAGTAGGAATTGAAACAATTTGCCACTTAGATGTTTCATGGCATACTTTGTTATCGATAGTGAGTACTATGTTAGACCTATCTACTGGCTTATGGCTATACCCCAGCTGTTTTAGGTGTTGCCAGAGCTTTCTGGGGTTATGCTTATACTCTTCAATTTTTGAGCAGTAGTGCTTTGCCTTTGCTCCTTTTATTGTCAGCATAGTTGCTGATCCTCCTTTACATGTGTTGTATGCATAGATCAGTTGAGTATCATAGTACAGTGGACCCCCGGTTAACGATATTTTTTCACTCCAGAAGTATGTTCAGGTGCCAGTACTGACCGAATTTGTTCCCATAAGGAATATTGTGAAGTAGATTAGTCCATTTCAGACCCCCAAACATATACGTACAAACGCACTTACATAAATACACTTACATAATTGGTCGCATTCGGAGGTAATCGTTATGCGGGGGTCCACTGTACCATCCATATGTTTATATAGAAGATCCCTTAGGCCTGTGACAGTATAACGTCATGGGGTACAGCTTGAGGCAGTGAGATGAGCTGCCTCGCTCTCAGTTGGCATATAGACATCCAGGCAGTGACACGGCAGACTGGGCTCATCCTTTCCTTACCACAGTCTGACAATATATATATCTTTACCATCCAACAAGTGTGTCTACCTTCAACCCTCGTTATCTCCTTACTGAACCCCCTACGACAAATTGGTGGCAACGGAGGGCCTGTAATCCATTAGTTCTAAGTTACATATGAATTTGTTATTGTATAGAATCAGCCCAGAACCACCTGCCTGTTCAGCCTATAGCATAGTAGTGTATGTCGAGACAACATACGTAACATGACCGAGCTGTCAGCATAGTTGCTGATCCTCCTTTACATGTGTTGTATGCATAGATTAGTTGAGTATCATAGTACCATCCATGTGTTTATATAGATGATCCCTTAGGCCTGTGACTGTATGACGTGATGGGGTACAGCTTGAGGCAGTGAGACAAGCTGCCTCGCTCTCAGTCGGCGTATAGACATCCAGGCAGTGACACGGCAGGCTGGGCTCATCCTTTCCTTACCACAGTCTGACAATATATATATCGTTACCATCCAACAAGTGTGTCTACCTTCAACCCTCGTTATCTCCTTACCGAACCCCCTACGACATTATAAATCTCTGTACTCTGTTCCTCACCCTTTGGAATTCATTTAGTGCTGCAATATCCTGTCTGTTTGCTTTAAATCTTTTTAGCAGCTGGTCTCTGAATTTCATATTATCTAATATCTCAGTAGTTATCCAAGGTTCAGTTCTTCGTTTAATCCTAACCTCTTTAACTGGTGCAATATTATCAAGGATGGTAGTGAACAGTGTTTTGAATTTTTCCTAGGCATCGTTTATGTCCATGCAACTTGTTATCTCTGTCCAGTCACAATTGTGTAGCCTATTTACCAGTTGTTCTTTACTGTAGTTTCTAAATATAAACACAAATGCAGTATAATGTGATCCTTTATTGACAACGTTTCACCCACACAGTGGGCTTTTTCAAGTCACACACGGACTTGAAAAAGCCCACTGTGTGGGTGAAACGTTGTCAATAAAGGATCACATTATACTGCATTTGTGTTTATATTTCCATTGTGTCGGTATTTTATACCATTTATTTCCACTGTAGTTTCTAGTTGACCTCATTTTTATTATCCTGTGTAGGCCTATCCTATCCCTAGTGATTTTCCTGGTGCAGTAAATAATGAAATGATCACTAAGGCCTGTGGTAATGATGCCTGACTGACTAATTGAAGGTCAATGTAGTGATGTGCATTGGTCAAAGTTCTTGTAATCATGTTTTTGCTAGCAGGCATAGCTACCTTAATGTTTGGTTGTCCTATCTGTTGCAACTGTATAGGGGTTATAAAGGAGGGTTAGAGTGGTTAGGTTGTTCATAGGAGGGGTTAGAGCAGTTAGGGTGAGCAGGTTTGTTGGGGAGGGTGTGGATTGGGGAACTGCCGTTTTGAGAGATGGAGACCCAGTGGTGGAGGGGTGGGGGCAGGAGCTGGAGGTTGGTGTTGGGAGGTGGAGGATGCTGGTCAATTTAGGGGGGGGTGAAGGCTGGAAGCAACGAGGTGGTGATTGATGGTAACTGTGTCAGTGGCCCAGTGTGAAGGGGGGGGGTTGACTGGGTGGGTGAGTGTGCAGTTAGTGGTATGGCCAGTAATGAGAGTGGTGGGTGGCCACGTGATTTGGTGTGTGGACAGCATGTGGGCAGTGTGTGGACAGCGTGTAGGCCATAAAAGCATGGGAAAGGTGTGGGTGTGGAGCTATGCGAGCAAAAAAGCACTCAGAACTCATCTAAGGTATATCAAAAGTACACCCATCGTGCCCAGTGTCAGCACCCATTTTTCAAACCCCTCTTCCCTTTTTTACACCCCTCTTCCCATTTCACTTTCACCCATCCCCTCACCCACCTTTGCCCATTCACTAACCCATCCTCACCCACCTTTGCCCATCCCCTCACCGCACCTTCATACACATGCCATCGACCTCCTGCCCATGTATCAGAGGGCAGGACGACTGTGAACAGATAAGATAAGATAACTTACACCTTCGCCCATCCCCAAAGTTGCCCTTCACTCATACTCCCCCCTCCAGGCTTTCTCATTCCCCACCATACTGTCACCGACCTTAGCCACCCCCCCCCACACCCCACACTGCACTCACCTCTCACTCTGACACTCACCCACTTTAATTGTGGAAACAGTACAAAAACATTAAAACATAGAAAACACATACTGCCAATCATCTTAAACCTTCAATAACCCAACAAAAAGTGGCGATGTGGATGATCACAATCTCCTGTGCCAGACAACACACCCTACCACTCTTCAAAAGCTTGAACCAACTTAATGTACAAAATATACACACTTATTATTGTGCCTACTATATATACACAACATTAAACTCCAATAGCAACCCTCCACTCAGACTTGTACTAGACAACTTCAACAGAACACAAGCATAACATGAGGTGCAAAACACTTTTTGACATCCCTCTTGTCCATCTCACACTATGCAAAAATGCAGTGCACATAAAGGGCCCAAAGATCTGGAACTCTCTGCCTGAAACAGCAAAAGGTCCCTTGCCCACCAAT